>NW_014577854.1:126156-135195 GCF_000485595.1 Priapulus caudatus
CCGCGAAGTCGTGCGCGCGTTAACGCTCTCCTGCGGTCAGGGAACAACGCATCTTTTGCGCAACGCCATCTTGTACCCGTCTCTCTGGATACAAATTTAAAAATTACAAAAATGTAACAAACACAGGTGACAGGATAGGATGTAACCCTATCCGTGTTTGGGTTCACTTAGAGTTCCTTAGGCTTTATATTGAAGGGACTCTAGGTACATTTATTGTATCTAACTGGTTACCTGCCCTAATCCTCCATTTCATTTTTCGTTGATATTGGATAACCGTCAACACAACTACTACTGGCATAAAAAACTAAACCTTATTTACATTTGCTACTCGTAGTTCTAGATTCGGCCCACTACGTGGCGCGCGGTGCTGTGCAACTTCCGGTTGGTAACGTATGAAAATGGAAAAATGAAACGTAAACGAAAAATACGAAAAACATTACTCCTATCACGTCACGACGCTATCCACTAGGATGATTAGTAACATTAATAATTGCAATAATACAAAAAAATATTAAATGAAAAATACGGAAACGCCCGAATTAAGACGAACGTTAACATCCAAAGATGGCAGCCTCCTTGAAGCCGAAGCCAACTGTACACCAACGATGAGTGACCGGCGCTTTTAAACAAGACTTGACCATTTATCAGCGGTGAATTAATCTAAAAAAATGTAAGAAATTAAAACGTGATAGTCAAATTTCGAAAATCTATGTGATTGTTTTCTCTTGCAACTGTCATGAATGATTTGTAACAGCTCAACTGAGCAACTGCGCTTCGTTCCTCCCACCACGCCACTTGCCACGGGTGATAGTGACAGTTTTACTGATGACAGGAGTAACAAGTTATGATTATATAGATCTTATATTATCTTATCCTGCTGATACTGATACTGATACTGATAGTTACAAGTTACTACTTGAAGTTTACAAGATGGTTCGTCATGCACAGCCGTCGTACGAATTTTATTTTACTCTTTAGTCAGTTTAGTCACTCGTAATTTTATTAAAAAACATGGTAGAGTATAGAGATTAGTAAAACTCATTCAGATTTCAGTACAAATTACAATGTTTTCAGGTTTCATTCATTGTTCATAAATTCAATGTAGTGGTGACCATGAGATTGATCAACGTTAGCCTGCGTGCATTGTCTCTCTCCGTTCTTCATGCCCTTGTCTGGGAAGATTATTCTTTACAAGGTTTTGAGGTTTAATGCATGGATCAAGGAGTTTGGGACTCCCGCAATATGTTTTCGCACCATTAGCCTAGTACTATAGCCCGCGTACATTGCGCGCAGGCTATAGAACAATTGTCGGCTGGAATACCAACTGCAACCTGTCCCCACCTGTCCCCACGAAAAATGGATCGCAAAACGCAAATTATCGGGCTTTTAACACTTATCTACGTGGACATCTCACCTATCTTTTTGAACACTTTACACAACTTTACACCATGTATTTATCCTTTTATTCCACAAATAACACTACTGGAAATTCCCGTTTGAAATTCTGGCGTGCGTACGCGTGACGTCACCGGTATTGTTCAAACGGGAATTTCCAGTAGTGCTTACTTTTGGATAAAAGGAAATACATGGTGTAAAGTTGTGTAAAGTGTTCAAAAGATAGGTGAGATGTCCACGGTAGATAGATAAGTGTTAAAAAGCCCGATAATTTTGCGTTTGCGATCCATTTTTCGTGGCGGCGGCGACAGGTTGCAGATTGTACGATTTCCAGCCGACAATGTTCTATAGCCTTGCGGCAGTCAATGTACGCGGGCTATAGTACTAGAGCTATTCGCACATGTACTAAGCAAATCTGGGGTGCTAAACTAGGTCTGGGCATGCTGTGCACGTAACCACTTTTATTCAGTATGTATAGTTAACATACGTGTTCTATATAGTTATACATGTTTCTTTTTGAATTTCAGTCAAACAGCATTCAACCACATTCCGTAAACCTGTCACGCTAAAGAAAGTCGCCAACTAGCGCGTTCAGTTGCAAGCCATCCGCTGCATGGTAGAAACATGGCGACCGCAGTCAAAGTTGACGGCTACGGTTTTGAGCGACCGGAAGACTTTGATTTCGAAACGTACGAGGAATTCATGTCCAGGTAAATGCATCCTTTAACCATACAAGATTACAAGTGTTAACCGGTGTATTCGAATGCGGTCTTGCATCTCGCAGCGTGTGTATGCTTTGCTATACCTAGTTCTAAACAAGTACACCTTTCACAATTCACATATCATGTACCAATAACTAACAGGACTATCATAAAAATCATGAAATGCCACCCTGGTAAAGATCAAACAGCTTAGTATGGTTAGTTGTGCACAGAGATGCTACATTTCTGGATTTTACCGGAAATCCGGATTTTTAAACAAATGTAAAAAGTTCCGGAAAAAAATCAGAAAAAATCCAATTGAAAAAATCCTGGGACCCAAAATAACACTATTCAGAAGGGATTCTTATCATTGCGAATTAGCGCATTAAATTTAGTATTAGGGAGCTTTCGGTTTGCACGACGGATCGTTCTGCGACGGTAAAAATTCATTACCACAACTGTCCGGTGTACTACGGTTGCCCCTGGGCCCCACCAAGGGCCCGCCTTGTCCCTGGACCCGTGTCAGAGGTTAGTTTTAGGGTTTTGCTGTGCATTTGCAGTTGGTTGAAAATCACTAAATCAATGAACAAAATGAGCAAATAAATTCGTAAATCATTTACTAGTTGCTAATTCGAGCGTCTGTTTGCGTAGGTACCTCTCGGTGCTCGTGCGTCGCGCGAAGAAGTGGGAGCAGCTGTTCGGCTCGTCGCCCCTCGAGGACCACCTGAAGAGGTCGTCCAAGGTCAAACGCTACACGCGCAAGGGCATACCCGGTGACAAACGCGCCCTCGTGTGGATGACGATGAGCGGCGCCCTCGCGCGCATGCAGGCCAACCCGGGCGTCTACCAGCGCCTCCTGGAGGCGCCGACACACGACGACCCAGTCATCGACGCCATCCGCACGGACATCCACCGGACGTTTCCCGAGAACGTGTTCTTCGTCGACGCGCCCGAGGGCCAGCGGGTGCCGCTGTTCAACGTGCTCGTCGCGTTCGCGCGCCGCCGCCCGGACGTCGGCTACTGCCAGGGCCTCAACTTCGTCGCCGGGATGCTGCTGCTCGTCGTCAAGGACGAGGAGCGCAGCTTCTGGCTTCTCGACGCGTTCGTCGGCGGCGTCGTGCCGACGGGGTACTACACGCCGGCGATGACGGGTCTCCGCACGGACACGCGCGTCCTCGCCGAACTCGTGCGCGCGCGCTGGCCGGACGTGGACGCGACGATGCGCCGCGAGGGCGCCACCTTCGACCTCGTCGCGACGAAGTGGTTCGTGTGCGCGTACGTCGACGTGCTCCCCGTGGAGACGCTGCTGCGCATCTGGGACAGCCTCTTCTACGAGGGCGCGAAGGTCGTGTTCCGCGTCGCCGTGACGATGGTCGCGCGGCAGCGCGCGCGTGTCGCGGCGGCGCGCGGCCTCGCCGACGTCGTCTCGGCTTTTCGCGTCGCCATCGACGACCCCGCGAACACGTTCGCGCACGACTTCATGGCCGACGTTTTCCGGGTTCCCGGATCGTTCCCGATGGCGACCATCGACAAGCTGCGAGAGCAGTGCGAGCGAGCCGTGCTCGAGGAAGATAGGTAGCGTCGCCGCGGCAACGCGAACGGGAGAACGTCGACGGACGTCGCTCGAGGAGGAGAGGTAGCATCACCGCGGCAACGCGGACGGGAGAGTGTTGACTGATGTTGCTTCAGGAGATGAGGTAGTGTCGCCGCGGCAACGCAAACGGGAGAACGTCGACAGACTTGAGTGCACATGACCAAAGAGAGAAGAGAAGAGAGGTGAGACGGGTCGTGCGAAAAACGCAACCGTGCGGGTGGACGTGTCGATGACTCGTCAAAAATCTTCGTCAGTGTTGCTCGCACTGAAAGCTGATGTGGCGCACCTCTCATAGTATCAGGTAAAAGTCAATCGGAGTCTGAATTGGAAAAATGAGTCTCTCAGTTGAAAAGAATCGAGCAAGGATCTGAGAATGTGACGAAAATTTTATAACAACGTCGCAGCTAACACAAGAGGCAAAAGTCGGGTCGAGCGTTTTAATATCTGCGATTGAGTGCGCTGCGAAATTCTCATATTCCGAGCGAAGATCTACATCTATGCAACGATATTTAAAAGCCGGGTGATTTTCATGTATGATCTTATGTGTGTGAGCGTGGAATTTCTCCATTTTCGATCATCGTCCGTATTTCTGGTGGTCGGTCGGTGGGTTGGTTGATTCCCTGGAGTATTAGTGGAATGGGAACGTATTTTAACACGGCTTACTGAAGCAGGCAAATGGAGACCGTCCATGAATATCTTTGGGTTATAGTTATATTTTGTCTGCCAGTTTGATCGCATTTTGCCCGTAATCGTATTAATTCCTGACAGTATTTAGTTGTGGAAGTGATTTTATGATTTATTATGAAATGATATGTGTGTAGTTGAATATTCGAGTCACATGAACAAAATCAAAGGATAATTAAGGATCGATAGATGAACATGCCAATGACGAGTTTTTATTACTGGTGGGAAATGACCGGGCCTAGTTTGAGGTGAATCATGTGCGCTTGAATAGGCGAAATCTGAATTGATCGTAATCACCAAAGAACGTTTCTCCCTCTCGTGTTGTTATGAAGGACACATTGCAATATCTCGTTCCCAGCCTGCGATAGTAACGTGTTATATATTCCACGTTAACAGTGATCTGATGGCATGATGGAGATAAAAGGCAAAATTGATTGTAATAATTTTCATGATGTTGTGAGTGTGAATGGGTTTATATGTGAGGTGTGCAATATGCTAACAATCGCTCCTAAGTTTGTTTTATAAACAGTCAAACCTCGGTTATCCGAACAAGATCTCAAGGTCACGTGAATATTTAACGATAATACGACCAGATCAGTTATCCGAACAATCAGTTATCCGAACAAAATACTCCCCGCCCGCCTCGATCGCATAATCGAGGTTTAACTGTGTGTGTATATTATTATATATATATATATATCATATGTTTATATATATATATATATATAATTAATATCAAGAGCCCATTAACCCCATAAAAGGGGTTAATGGGCTCTTGATAATATACATACATATCAGGAGTTAATAATGACAAATGTTAATAATTTGTCATTATTAACTCCTGATACATATATATAAGCGTAGTAATGTGAGACCGAGTAATATCATTAACTCCTCTGGTTGTTGTCCACTTACTTTGCATTTACTGACAGATTAATGTTGCATCAGTCTTGCAATGTGAATGCATGACATAATATACATACATATCGGGAGTTAATAATGACAAATGTTAATAATTTGTCATTATTAACTCCTGATACATATTATATATATAAGCGTAGTAATGCGAAACCGAGTAATATCATTAACTCCTCTGGTTGTTGTCCCCTTACTTTGCATTTACTGACAGATTAATGTTGCATCAGTCTTGCAATGTGAATTCATGACAGACAGTGAGTTCACGCGTCTTTTCTCTGTCCGTGTTGTCGGTGGTGCGCCGCATTTTATAACGACGCGTTCGCTTCTGTGATGGAAGCCCTGGTTGTTTTACTATAACGTCAGTTTTAGCATGGTATAGATCCCACCTATGACAAACGGCTCCCTCTACGTTGCGCATGTGCAATAATGATCATATTCCTATGCCCATGTGCAATGCACCATACAGCCTGCTAGACGTGCTCATGCCTATTTGCAATGTAGATTGTGGAGGTTTGCCATATGCAGGATGCTACACCGGCCCTTTGGCTCGAGATTTCTACAGGTTTTGTGGCGTGTTGCAGTTGTGCTGATTTTGCAGTGTGCGTGTTTGGTTATGGGGCCAGGATTTGACTCCCTATCACAGGTCTTCCTGCTTGTTTGTTTTACTGACCTTTCTTCTCAGGGAGTGAATTGTGTTGTGTGCATGCGCGCGTGAATTTATGTGCTGTATTATTATACGGTTCGTAAATAAGACGACGAGTCGACGACGTTATGTCAAGTTTCTCAGAAAGCAAGAAATCAAATGGTGAAGTTAATCCGTGTTAGGTCGCGTTGATTGTCAGTGTTACTACGCCTTTGCGGTGAAATCTTTATAGATATAATGTGATGCGCGAACTATTATCTGTATGAAAGCTTATTGTTGCCTAAATTAATCACTAATATTTCTCCACACCTTCATAATCTATATAGGTTTGAGTTGTTACATATGTCACTAGTAGTGGGCAGCACGTGGTTGGGAAAGTATAGACTTAGTATTATAGTTGGGATTCCCAACTTTGGAAGATATAATATAGTATCAGGAGTGAATAATCAGGGCCGTAGCCTGTGGGGGGGGGGCAAGGGGGTCAGCTACCCCCTAGATTTTGGAGCAAAATTTAAAAAAAAAGCTGAGTTAATAATCGTAAATAATTCTAACGTGATTTTTTTTGGTCGCTTATCCGTGAAAGCCTTGTCTCAGACCCACCACCCCTACCACACTATGGACGTCGATCAAGAGCTGCGCCCGTCGCTCATCATTACACAGTTGAGTCATGAAATTTTGCCCCCCCCTTCCCTAAAAATTTGCTCAGCCTACGGCCCTGATAGTAATAGATTATTTATTAATAAGACGATCTATTAATAGATAATTTATTATTATTCACTCCTGATAGTATTGTATCAGGAGTAAATGAATAGAGAGTACACGAATACAGATCTTATATAATATATACGAATATCAGAATTCATGAACTGCTGAAATTATCATATCATTTAATATCTATCATACAATGTGCGTGAGTGCGTGAGTGCGTGCGTGCGTGCGTGAGTGCGTGCGTGCGTGAGTGCGTGCGTGCGTGCGTGAGTGCGTGCGTGCGTGAGTGCGTGCGTGCTCCCGTGCTTGAGTCTGCATATGCGAGGTGAGTTAATTAGCATGCTATGTATTGCAATTAGTGGCGATCGTATTGTAGATTAGGTGATGAATATATTCCATGGAAATATAATGAACTGTATAATGTATGCATGCATGCGCGTGTGGCTGCCTTCAGTTTGCACTGTAGATCTATTGAAGCCGGGGTTTGTGTTATTGCGTGCAAGGCGTTTGTGGTGTATATAATTATTTTGCGACAAATGCAATATGTAAATTAATGATAAACTAAATAAACATCGGCTCAACATGAAAACTATAGTTTTGTTGTATAAATTTTATGTTATCACCGTTCCTTCCTTTATTCATGTGGCTTCTTCCTCCTCTTCGTGTGCATTCTTTCTCCTCTTTTTTCATTTCCTTCTCTTTGCTCTACATTAGTACAAGAAGGACTTATGACGGGGGCAGTGCGTCTATGTAGAACTCGTTATATACCTAAATAGGTGTATATATTTATTGGCATATTTCTATATTCCATTCTTCCACGGTTTCGTCGTTTGTCGCAATTTCTGCCACAGATGGCGCCAGGAGTCCGCCGCGTCTGTAGATTGGCGTGCACTCGTCGCTGCCTAGTGTATTTTGATGTATCGCAAAAGAATAGTTATCCATCTACATCGCAGCTGTGAGGATGCATCAGTTTTGGCCTGGCCCTGACTTCCCCGCCCCCTGACTCCATACCAGGCACTACCACTACTCTAGCATTTTTCATCGTGCAGCATACGGCTACGTATATATGATCTCTCACACGCTTCGCAGCGACACAGGCTTGGTCTAACTTGTTGCCGAATCTGTGGATTGTTTGACGTGAGTCTGTTGCGGTAGGTAGTGTAATCTGACATATCCTAATTAGTAAATAATCTGTATCTGTCTCTACTGAGTACGTACTGTACTGTGCACAGTACACTATGAGTGTATAGTGTACCTTAGCTAGTAAAGTCCTCCATTGAGATTTTGTATTACTAGCCAAGGTCAAAAAGTGGTCGCAACCTCTGAGTAATATATACCTTGACACTGAGAGCAATGAATGTTTTTGTTGTGTAATTCACTAACTAAAAGTAAAAGTTTAGTAAGTAGCTAATATAAGTAATATCAGGAGTAGATGAAGTCTTCATCTACTCCTGGTAATATAACTAACATTCAAAAACAACTCTGTTAAAAATGGTCAAAATCGGCACAAGGGTGAAAACAGAGCATACGATAAAATCTTGTCGATGTTTCGCAGTCGCCCCGCTGCTCTGACATCCCGATGTTGCGAGCGATCCGGCCGTTTCTCAGCAGTGGCGCCACCTACAGGATGAGTGTGCAGGCCGGGAGCGCGCGCTGCTTGTCCAGCGCCCTCGTGCGAGACAAGGCTTATGTCGGCGGCAAGTGGATCGGCGCGATGGATGGAACAACGTTTGACGTGACGGTATACTCTAATGTCCGCATAAATTTAGACTTACTCCGCACGATTTTAGTGACAACCCATTCCGGTATATACTGTAACCCTGAACATCCGGGAGTCTGCGGTGTGCATCCAGCTGAACGGCATGAATAAAACTTCGATGTAACTTTACAAACTATATATCCATCATTCTTCGATGTAAGAATATCACAGGCACGCGAATAAAATACCCTTTCCCCTGTTCAGCAGGGGGAGGGAGAGAACCCCCTCCCACCGTTTAGCGAGGGAGGAAGGGAACCCCCTCCCCCCATTCAGCAGGGGAGGAAGAGAACCCCCTCTGCCATTCAGCAGGAGAGGAAGAGAACCCCCTCCCACCATTCAGCCGGGGAGGGTGGGCGGTCGCGACGAAGCGGTTGAGTTCCGACGACGTGAATTCCCATCCCATGTCGATTCCCGATGTGCGAGCACGTTCTCCTGTTTCAGAATCCGTCGACGGGAGAGGTGCTGGCGAAGGTGGCGAACGTCGGGGAGGCGGAGACGAAGGTGGCAGTGCAGCAGGCGCACATAGCGTTCCAGAGCTGGCAGTTCACAACGGCAAAGGTACGATACTGCTGAGAGTTGAGAGGGAGGGGTGAGAGAGAGAGGTGGAGAGAGAGAGGGAGAGAGCGAGGAAGAGAAA
>NW_014577854.1:137998-142751 GCF_000485595.1 Priapulus caudatus
CGGGTAAACCGTTAATATATGACTACTGACTTTGTTGATCAAGAGTTGGATACGGATGTTGGCCAGCACGGAAAGTAAGACAAGGCTTACAATTACCTAGGCAGAGAACTGAAGGGAAAAGAAGCGGAGGTGAGAAACTTGGTGAAACCATATTGGTGGACCTCTAGGGAAACATGTTTAAAATCAAGGAAGAGTGACAGAGATGAGTGGGCCTCCGAGGGCCACAATGCAAGAGGCTGACAGAGGATTGATGATATCATGCACAAGCATGCTGCAGCAAACTACCCACGGGTCGTCGGATTTCAGAAGAATACAGATTGTATTTGTCATTGCTAGCTCGAGCCTTCACTGGGGTCACAAATTGGTGGCCTAGCAATCTTTTGAGAGACGATGGAAAAGAAAATTCAGGATGAGACTGGATACGACATTATCAATGTTGGGTAGCAATAACTTGGGAAGGGATGTGTGTACTGCTTAATCGGTCTATCTGCAGGATTGGATGGCGATTCAGTCCAGCTCATTTGGCTTGGTGCAGGGTGAAGGATAAATAGCAGTCAATTCTGATCTGCAGCACCAGTAAATATAGGGATATGTCATTGTCTTTAGGGGCAGTGAGTGGTGTGTGCACGAGGCGATTGTTAGAAATGTCGAATCCGTCACCTGTAATCATTGTGATTGTTGAACACAGGCGAAAATGGTCAAATGCTCAGATTTTGAAATGTAGAAAAAGCCTGTTGAAAAAAGGGTGACATAACATCTGAAACTACCGGTGGAAGAACGCCGTTAGAAAGAGCTACAACCCGTGCTATACATCCGCCATCTCTGAGAAGAAGTCTCCGAGAACTCGTCGAGATTTAAGAAATCAACGGACACGGGTGATTCTGATATGAGCAACTTGAGATATTGCTGGCTACAGAGCACGCCCCAGAATGTTGTGCATTGCATTGCTGTGGTGTAGATGTGTCTAGGGTCGGTGCACCGGGAGGACTGTCCTGCGTGCAGAATGGGTTCTATGGTGCGCAGGGACAGCTTGTATATTAACAGGACGACGATAGATGATGCAAGAAGTTAAAGTGGAGAGAGAGATAGTGAAGGAGGTCGAGGAAACAAAGACTACGTGGAAAGAGGGTGACAGTTGATGATGATGAGTTAAGAGTCTTAAAATATGAGTGCAGCAAAGTGAGGTCCATAAGGTAGTTGGTAAAAATTAATGGGTCAAGTCTCGGTTTGTCGCATGCGGTGGTGAGTTTTAGGCCCCGAAGTCGTGGCTAACTGTATTTGGAACGGTCTAATAGATTCAAAACGGTTTGCAACTGTAAAGTCGGCTCTGAGAGTTCCATAGCGATGGGGGGCGCTGAATTGTTGTAAAGCAAATTTTTGTGTTTATTCATCAATGGTACGCATTATTTAACATATACGATCAGTCGATCGTACAGTATCTGGTATTGGCCCCCCACCCCCACAGCTGCGAAATGGTCTATAATTGGTCAAATTGAAACGGATTATAGTTCGTTGAAAAAAAGCAAAGCTGTAGATCAATTTAATGTAAACATGTTTAATTTCATAAATATATATAAACTTATTGAAGCAATTTTATACTTTGTATGTTGTGTAGTCTATGAGATCAACATTTAACCTACCTCAAAGCCGAAAAATGGCTAAAGTCGTCTCATGTCGAAAAAATGCCTGCGATCAATGCGAAGTGCAAAATGTCAATGTAAGAATTCTGTGGATATCTCATGACACTTTAGATTAAGCCAAATACAATCTTGGCCAAATTAAATGATATAACATTAATTGGTAGATAACATTTCTGAATAGACAATACTAAAGAATACGATTAATAAATTAATATATCTACGCAGATCCGGAATCTCAATCGAATTTGAGCCGCGAACTACATGTAATCAACATTCTGTAGTGAGTTATGTCATATTTTCTGACTCCACACACTTTTGGTGAAAATAATGGTGGCCATCTTTAAGTTGCCGCTGATACGGGCATTTGCAGTTGAGCCGTAAAGGTCCATCAAGTGATTTTTTGGACACTTCATATATCAGGCTAACCAAAATACCATGTTGGAATCTGTTCACCTCTTTTGGTAATGAAATTGGTCTGGCTCATGGACTATATTTACACCTAATCTATGATTGGCTTCTAGCTCCAGTGTGCAGCGCTGACCCAATTCTTATTTATTCCATATTACTATTCTAAGTCTATGTAGTATTACTGCCTACATACAGATCCACCTGTATTATATATTATATACAGTGGAACCCCGATTTTACGCGCCCCGATTTAATGCGAATTTAACGTGGATTTTATGCGGATATAACGTGATGAGATAAGATAGGTGATTTTACCTTCTTTTTTTGAGCGCTTATATAGACGTATATATAATACTACGCGATTATTAGCGTGACCGTCCGCCTTTGCGGTGATGACATTTTATGGACCGCCACATGCGTATATGGGGGGCTACACTGTATATATATATATCAGAAGTAGATATGCTAGGCAGCAAGAGGCTGCTGCCAGAGAAAATGGCAGACAGCAGATTTACTTAGCCAGGCAGAATCTTTGGTGCTTTTACAATAATGTTTATTAGGTAATCTCTTGGCATGATATGATATACATATATCGTATTATTATTATAATATATCTATATATATATATAATATTATATATTATATATAAACATACAATACATACATATGCAACCATGAGGCTCAATTTGTCGTACCTGACGTATATGTATGTGTCATGTATAACTACGCTGACGTTGGCGCCCTCTGTGTGCTTCCAGTGGAACTTTCCGTCGGCCATGTTGACAAGGAAAGCTGGAGCTGCCATCGCCGCCGGCTGCACCGTCGTCTGCAAGCCGGCCGAGGACACACCCCTCTCCGCGCTGGCGTTGGCCGTGGTGAGCCCCACCCCCCTGGTCCTGCCCCCGCCCCCCGAGGGGGTGGTACGGTCCTGTTCCACCCCTCGAGGTGGTGGTGCGGTCCTGTCTCCCTCCGCCGTGGGAGTGGTACTGTCCTGTCTTGCCCCCGAGGTGGTGGTGCGGTCTTGCGTGCGTGTGTGCGTGCGTGCACCAGTGCATGCTTACGTGCGTGCGTGCGTGCACCAGTGCATGCTTACGTGCGTCCGTTAGTGCATACATGCTTACATGTGTGCTGGTGTGAGATCATGTATACATGCATGCGTGCATGCGTGCGTCTGTGCACGTGCGTCTGTGCGCGCGTGCGTGTGCACCTGTGGCCGCACACTGTGCGTGGTGTGGTTGGTCGTCGATACATCCCACCTCAGCTCCCGTGTGTCTTTTCCTTCCAGCTAGCAGAGGCCGACATAGACCATCCCACCGGAGGCAGTGGCCGGTGTGATGCGATCGTACAGCGTGTGTGCGATCGTCGCGTGAGGATGCGTGAAGTGCGTCTGTGCGTCGAGTGCGATGAGTGCGGTCCGTGGCGTGTGTACATCACCCACATCACCCGTCACCATCGCCTCAAATGTGCTCTTTTCCTTGCGCAGCATATCTGAGACAAGCCGGCTCCCCGGGAGCGATCTTTCAACGTTGTCACCGAATACGAGGCAGCCAGGAGAAGGCGCCGGCGATCGCAAGCAAGGATTCTTATGACGGAGGATCCGAACTTATCGTCGCAACAAAAAACCAAAAGTTCTCTCCTTTCACAAGAGGGCGCTCGATCGGCCAATCGCGGAAGGTGAGGAGGAGAGGGAGAAGGGGGAGGAGAGGAGGAGAGGGAGAGGGGAGGAGGAGGAGGGTAGCTAGGGGGAGAGGAGGAGAGAAAGGCGGAAATTAGTAGGCAATTGACGAAGAGGAGGGGTAGATAATGAGGGAGAGAGAGGAGGAGGAGAGAGAATGGAGGCATAGGAAGGGAGCATAAAAGGGAAGGAGAAGAGGGGGAGAGGGGGGCAGAGAGAGAAGGAGAGAAGGAGAGGTGTAGGAGGAAAGGCAGGAGAGGAGAAGAGGACGGGAGAGAAGGGAAGAGGAGAAGAGAAGGGAGAGGGGCGATCGAAGAGGAGAGGGGAGCAGGGGGAGGAGAAGAGTGTAGGAGTGGGAGAGAACGAGGAGGAGGGGAGGAGGAGGAGAGGCAAGGGGAGAGGGGAGGAGTAGAGGAGGTAGGAAGCAGCGTGAGCGAGCGAGGAGAGAAAGGGGAGAATTAATTGAAATCAAAAAAAAAAAATCAAGTACAGAAGAGGGGCAAAGGTGAGAGATGGAGTGCGAGACAGAGAGGGAGACATAAGGGGAGGAGGAGGAGAGGAGCGGGAAAGAGGGGAGGATGGAGGTGAAGCAGAGGAGTGGAGGAGGAAGAGGAAGAGGGAGAGAGGAAGACAGGGAGGGAGAAGGAAAGGAGAGGGGAAGGAAAAAGGGCACAAAGTCTCCTTTACATAGGGCTCAAGAGCGGCAATCACCGGTGAATGTGAGGAGGAAGGAGAAGAAGAGGGAGAGGGGGAGGGAGAAGGGGCGAGGAAAACCAGGAGGAAACTGGCTCATCACATAAGATAGACATCCTTTCTTTGAGGGGGTCTTTCAAATGCCAACCCCTATTAAGCGCATATATATTTTCAATAAGCAGGTAAATGGGACCAATAATGTTACTAAAGGAAATAAAGTAATATACAATAATGCAGGAATATATTATGAGAAAACAAATTTTTCTGTGACAAAGAACACATCGTAGAACTTCGAACTTTCTTTTAATATGAACCAATTAGCACTACATCGCGGGCG
>NW_014577854.1:144625-165347 GCF_000485595.1 Priapulus caudatus
TGTGATGTTGTCGGAGGTGGAGCGCACGTTTCCGTGAGGTTGTAAAAGATGGAGCGGGTGTTTCCGTGAGGTTGTAAAAGATGGAGCGGGTGTTTCTGTGAGGTTGTAAAAGATGGAGCGGGTGTTTCTGTGAGGTTGTAAAAGATGGAGCGGGTGTTTCTGTGAGGTTGTAAAAGATGGAGCGCGCGTTTCTGTGATGTTGTCGGAGATGGAGCGCACGTTTCTGTGATGTCATCGTTGGAGGGGAACACTTCTGCGATGTCATCAGAGATGAAGTACGCATTTCCGTGATGTCATTGGAGGAAGGAGACGCTTTTCTCTGATATCGGAGGAGGAAGAGTGTGCTTTTCCGTGGTGTCGTCGGAAGAGGGACACGCGTTTCTGCGATGTTGTCGGCGAGGGAGCGTGCTTTGGCGTCTTTCCGACAACGGCAGCCAGAGGGGGGCGGGATTTTCTGTGATGTCATCGTTGGAGGAGTACGCATTTCTGTGATGTCGCCAGAGGAGGGGGGCGGGCTTTTCTGTGATGTCATCGTTGGAGGAGCACGCATTTCCGTGATGTCATCGTTGGAGGGGCAATGCATTTCCGTGATGTCATGGTTAGAGGAGCACGCGTTTCCGTGATGTCGTCCGAGGAACTTGCCGTTGTAGGGTGATACTCCATTAGGAGTGTTCCCAACTTTAATGTCATTAATGGTCATAATAACATATATATATATGGTAAATGTCATATATTAGTTTGTGGTTTAATCAATTAGGATCATTATGATTAATGATTGATGATATCAAAGTTGGGAACACTCCTAATGGAGCGTTAGCCAACTTGTACCTGGAGCTCGTTGTCAGAAAGTGAATTAGTCTCAAAATGCGTCTTAACTAACATGAACTGTTTATCCTAGACCGTCGACAAAAGCGTCGTGAAGTTACAAGTTTCTCATACGCGGAGTAAAGAGGTCCGGTCTAAGAGAAACAGTTGATGTTAAGACTAGTGTTATGACTAATTTTGTGTCGGACTCCATTCCCCGGATGATTAGTGGGATTATAAGCTCTCCTAACGTGGAGGGAAAGGCAGAGCTCTAGAGGTGTAGTTAACTCTCATAATGCTATAGGCAGTGTGTTAGCCAGAGACTACCCGTCTTTTTGGACGGCCTATTCTTGGATGAGACGGATGAAATTTGATAGAGACGGCATGAGGGCGGCCCAATTTTATATATTATACACCTTGTATAACTGACAACAGTGCTTATAAGAATATAAAATCATATCAGAATCCTGTCTTTTGGGCATTTCAGAATAAATTTCCTCAATTTTAAGGTAAGGCCCTCCCTCCCTAGGGCGTTTCGCGCCCACAGCATCCTTGCTTCCCTCAGATGGTGAGACTCTCAAATTTTTTTTCTGGCTAACACGCTGGCTCTAGGGGCGAGGGGTTAGGCCACGTGCAGGTTGTGTTCTGGGCAGGTGACCGCGGTCAATTCGCCATTGACCGTGTAACAGTATTTACATTTATCTGGGGTTTTTGTACATTCACCACCATGCCCCCACCCACCCCTGTTAGCTACAAGCCTGGGTTCGTTTTCATGAGAAGAGCTCATCTGTGGTTGTAAACATATCATATCAGGAGTGAAATAACATAATAAATGAGATCTATCATAACTATTATTATTCAGCTCTATGTCGTCCGATGGATGACATGGGCGTTCATTCAATTTATATAACTCTATTACGATTTAAACTATATTCACGATTATATAACGAGAAAGACTCTTGGAATTGTGACATGGTCACACGCTCTTTTGCGATCGAAGCAGGATGATGATGAAATCCCGTGCCGTAGAACGTAGTGTTGTCTGTTGTCTTGTAGTATTATTGCAACGAAAGGGTCCGTAATGTTTTCATATAGGGTACTACATATATCGTACCGAGGTAACCTATGTGATAATGCGGTTAGGGTTAGGGTATGGGTTAGAGGAGTTTAGGCTGGTAAGGTTAGGGTGAGGGTGTAGCGTTAGGTACCGCTATCACGACGAACGACCGCCGTTCAAAGAGTTATTACTTTGGTCATGTTATCTGCGTAGTTTTGAGATGATTACAGAGTTTTGACTGCAGTAGGTTTTGCCTAGTCAGCTTTAGGTCCGATCAGTAATTATTAGTTCTTCGATCTACTCTATATTGGCCACCATCAACATGCTGCTGATTTTGCCATGATTATTGATAGTTGCCTATAGTTACATTAGCCTTAAATTAGTAATTACTAATGAAGACAATATGTCCGACAAAACGCTTGCTACATGCACTGCTGCGTGTGTGAGTGTAGCACTGATCTATATATACCCAGAGGTATCTGACCACGTGGGAGGGTGGGGCGGGTGCTGCTGACACTCGCGTTGCCAACCCGCACACCTAATTTTTTAATATAACAAANAACGTCACGTCAAGACGCCACGTGACCCGCTCGCACCACGTGATGGTCGTATTACACACGCATGCGTATATCTACAGACGATCTAAATAAAGTGCTAATAATGATTTGGCAGACGCGAAAACTGTATCAACAAAAAGAAGTAAAACAAAACACACAAGTATCATTATTATCACCACAACCAGTTTCCCCGACGTCTGCACCTCTCTCGGCTCGTTCTTATCTCTCTCTCTCTCTCTCTCTCTCTCTTCTCTCTTTCTCTCTCACACACTCCCTCTCTCTTTTCGGCTCACTCTTTCTCTTCCTACACATCAGATGACGCTGCTGCTACGGCACTGCGGGAAAACGGCGAATATATCCGTTACATCTTATCATACCGTTGCTTGGCAACGCAATAAAAAATCTAAAATAAACTTTACAACACTAGCAAGATGCTATGTAAAGTGCACGACTACACGCCATAACATAATAATAATAATAATAATAATAATAATAATAATAATAAAATATTAGGATGAACAAATCAATCAACAGTTAAATCTAAACTGGATGCAGAACGGGTTAATAACTAGGACAACGCTCGCTCCGCCTTCACTCTCTCTTTCTCTGCTCTCGCGCTCTCTATCTCTCTCTCTCTCTCTCTCTCTCTCGCGTTCTCATCTACGTCTCTCTCTCCGCTCTCTCTCGTCCTCTCTCCTCTCTCCCGCTCTCTCTCTTCCTCTCTCTCTCTGTCTCTCTCTGTCTCTCTTCTCTCTCTCTCATCTGACAATTTCTCAGGGGAACGAAGGTTTCGCCTTAACACGTACGCACAAAACGCACATATATACGCTACGCACGTACACACGCGTCACAAAACGTACAAATGTACTACAGTACAATTACTGTAATACAATGAATGGTACGCATGACTGTTACACACCGACTGTAATACAACTGACTGTAATACAATAGCTGTAACACAATGAATGTTACGCAATGACTGTAACACACTGAATTCACGCAATGACTGTAACACAACGACTGTAACACAATGCATGAATACAATAGACGTAAGACAATGACTGTAATACAATAGCCGTAATACACTGACTGTACTTGATGGCCTGAATGCAATGTGAGATTGTATCACTGTTGGCAATCGGGAACAATACTATACTACTGCATGTACATCTGTGAATATCATTGCTATGCAGCAGGCTGGCACACGCACGCACAAACGCACAAACGCACACACGCACAAACGCACACACACACACACACACACACACACACATGCATCATCACACTCCAAATATCCAGACGGCATATTTACAAAAATACTTTTTACACATTGATCACATTCTACAGAGCAGTTCTTAAAAAGCATACAAACCTCTGCACAGGCGTTTGCTACTCTACGTATGTCTAACACAATACACATGTATAAGTGTACATGTGTCATATGCATGCGTATACGAACATGCACACATTTGATCTAAATTTGTATGAATATAGTTTAGCAATACACATAAAAATGACAAGAAATACGTTAAGTAAGCAGTACACATATATATATGCACTATTAGGTAACTTGGCCTCTATTTGTGCAATTAAATACGAACGGCATATGTAGATGGCGCTTTCAAGCGATTTCGCTCACAGAAAAACGCGAGATAAGCAATCGTACATCACTACTGTACATGTATGTGCAATGCCTGCCAGGTACACCAACCAACACTAGACAATATTATAGACCTGTACCACGCACACGTGCAGCAACAGCAGATAACACGTGTAAACAAATATCTACTATATAATAGTAGAAAGAGCCGAAGTGTCGTTTTCCGTATCTCCTCCGAAACCGTGCCCACTATTCTCACGCGAATCGAGCTGAGGCCCCTTCTGGACGTCCCGAATACATTCCGCTACGTTAGAACCCGGATTTCCGATGTAAAGTGACTTTTTGAAGCAATTTTCTAAAAGATATGTGCCCGAGAAACTTCGGCATTCATACGGCAAACCCGCACCAAATTTTAAGATCGCAAATCCGCAACGCCCACACACGCACACCATTCCAACAGCCCATTGGCGGCCTGCCGCACTGCCCGCGGCACAGCTGTGAGGCGAAATTTAAGAGAAACCGCCAACGAGAGTCGATGTATGTGGTGGTGTGTGTGTGTGTGTGTGTGTGTGTGTGTGTGTGGTGTTTGTGTGGTGTGTGTATGTGTGGTAGTGCGTGGTGCGTGTAGTGTGTACGCGCCCGTGGGTGTGAATAAATGTGTGTAGCGCGCAGCCGTGGGTGGCGCTGTGATTTGCGTGCGCATGCCGTATATATGTTGTGTGAATCACGGTGCCGTGCGTGCGGTGCGCGCGTGTGTGCAAACATTTGCAACGGGAGGTGTAAGCCGCTGCCCGCGCAGTTTTTTTTTTTTTATGTTTTTTTTAACAAATTTTTTTTGTTTTTTTTTTTTTTTTTTTTTTTTTTTTTTTGTTTTTTTTTTTTTTTTTTAATACCACAACCCCCCTTTTTTTTTGTTTTTTTTTTTACAACTTTTTTTTTTTTTTTTTTTTTTTTATTTTCAAGTGGCAACTGCCCGCGCCCTGACAGCAGTCGAGTTTTTTTTTTTTAACGTTTTTTATTTTTAACCCCCCCCGTTTTTTTTTAAATTTTTTTTTTTTTTCGTTTATTTTTTTTTTTTTTTTTTTTTTTTTTTTTTTTTTTTTTAATTTTTTTTTTTTTTTTTTTTTTTTTTTTTTTTTTTTATTTTTTTTTTTTTTTTTTTTTTTTTTTTTTTTTTTTTTTTTTTTTTTTTTTTTTTTTTTTTTTTTTTTTTTTTTTTTTTTTTTATTTTTTCTTTTTTTTTTTTTTCACCAAAAAATGATTTTTTTTTTTTATTACCCAATTTTTTTTTTTTTTTTTTTTTTTTTTTATTTTTTTTTTTTTATTTTTTTTTTAACCCCCCAACAATTTTTTTTTTTTTTTTTTTTTTTGTTTTTTTTTTTTTAATGTTTTTGAAACACCACCGAGCTCTGCAATGCCTCTCACATTTTAGACGCCGTTTCGATTGTCTAAGTCTAAGAGGCACCAGCCAACACACCACACTATATATACCATATAACCTTTGAAATTGTGTTAAACTATTAATGTGTTTTCTCACGGTGAATGATAAAATATAGCCTAGCTAAATGTAGATTAAAGGTATAATAATAAGGAATTAATTAGGTACTAGCAAGCTACACTAAACCACGCACCGTAACGAAACGGCACGCACGCCCACGACGCAGCGCCACGAACACGCACACACTACACGACAATTGCGCTGCGTGTATACAACAGTAATGTATATATCCAACACACACACACACACACACACGCACATCCACACACACACACACACACACATACATCACACACACACGACACCACACACACACACACAACACACAGCCATACACACACACACACACATGACAACTCTTGTTTGGGGTTTTCTTAAATTTTCGCTTCACAGCTTGTGCGCGCAAGTGCGCAGCCGCATGGCTTTGGTGGTGCGTGGTGTGGCGCGTGCGGGATTTTGCGATCTTCAATTTGGTGGCGGTTCCGATGGAATGCCGAAGTTTCTTCGGCACATATCTTTTTCAAAATTGGCTTCAAAAAGTCAACTTTACCATCGAAAATCGCGTTGCTACGTAGCGGACTGTATTCGGGACGTCCTAGAAGGGGCGCAGGCTCGATTCGCGTGAAGAAATGACGTAGGCACGGTTTCGGAGGAAGATGACGGAAACGACACTTCGGCTCTTTCTTACTATATATAGTGAGATTATTTGTTAGCACGTGGTTTATGCTGCTGTTGGCTGGGCACGTGTGCGTGGGTAACAGGTCCTATCAAATTGTCTAGTGTTGGTTGGTGTACCTGGCAGCATTTGCATATATCATGTACAGTAGTAGATGGTACGATGCTTATCTCGCGTTTTTCTGGCCTCGGCCCGCAGTTGAGATTGCGATATTATATTACTAACTAGGCACTTTA
Organism: Priapulus caudatus; assembly: GCF_000485595.1. Classification (NCBI taxonomy): domain Eukaryota; kingdom Metazoa; phylum Priapulida; class Priapulimorpha; order Priapulimorphida; family Priapulidae; genus Priapulus; species Priapulus caudatus. The sequence continues at coordinate 151,054 of NW_014577854.1, forward strand.
ATTTAATTGAGGGGTTTTTTTTTTAGGGTTAGGGTTAAGGGGTTTAGGTTAGGTTTAGGGTTTAGGTTAGGTTAGGGTTAGGGTTAGGTTTTTTTTTTTTAAGTGCCTAGTAGTCATATCTAAGATGTCCTAGTATTCCATATAATATCGCATCTAACTGCCGCGTTTTCTGTGAGCGAAATCGCTGAAAAGCGCCATCTACATATGGCCGTTCGTATTTAATGGCAGCAAATAGAGGCCAGTTACATAATAGTGCATATATATAAAGTGTACTGCTTAGCTAACGTATTTCTTGTCCATTTTTATGTGTATTGCTAAACTATGTTCATACAAATTTAGAATCAAATGTGTGAAATGTTTCGTATACGCATGCATATTATCACATGTACAGCTTATACATGTGTATTGTGTTAGACATACTAGAGTAGCAACGCCTGTGCAGAGGTTGTATCTTTTTAAGAAGTGCTCTGTAGAATGTGATCAAATGTGTAAAAAGTATTTTTGTTAAATATCCGTTGGATATTTGATGTCTGATGCATGTGTGTGTGTGTGTGTGTGGTGTGTGTGTGTGGTGTGTGTGGTGTGTGTGTGCGTTTGTGCGTTTGTGCGTTTGTGCGTGCGTGTGCCAGCCTGCTGCATAGCAATGATATTCACAGATGTACATGCAGTAGTAATAGTATTGTCCCGATTGCCAACAGTGATACAATCTCACATTGCATTACAGGCATCGTAGTACAGTCAGTGTATTACGGCTATTGTATTACAGTCATTGTATTACGTCTATTGTATTACAGCCATTGTGTTACAGTCGTTGTGTTACAGTCATTGCGTGACATTCAGTGTGTTACAGTCATTGCGTAACATTCATTGTGTTACAGCTATTGTATTACAGTCATTGTATTACAGTCGGTGTGTAACAGTCATTGCGTACCATTCATTGTATTACAGTAATTGTACTGTAGTACATTTGTAACGTTTTGTGAACGCGTGTGTACGTGCGTACGTATATATGTGCGTTTATGTGCGTACACGTGTTAAGGGAAACCTTTCGTTCCCCTGAGAAATTGTCAGATGAGAGAGAGAGAGAGAGAGACAGAGAGAGACAGAGAGAGAGAGGAAGAGAGAGAGCGAGAGAGAGAGAGAGAGAGAGAGAGAGAGAGAGAGAGAGAGAGAGAGAGCGAGAGAAGAAAGCGCGAGGAGAGAGAGAGAGAGAGAGGAGAGAGAGAGAGAGAGAGAGAGAGAGAGAGTGAAGGGGAGCGAGCGTTGTCCCTAGTTATTAACCCGGTTCTGCATCCAGCTTCTAGATTTAACTGTTGATTGATTGTTATCCTAATATTATTATATTATTATATCATTATTATTATTATTATGTTATGGCCGTGTAGTCGTGCACTTGTACATAGCATCTTGCTAGTGTTGTAAAGTTTATTTTAGATTTTATCTGGTTGCCAAGCAACGGTATATAATGATAACGGTATATTACGCCGGTTTTCTCACCGGCATGGCGTAGCATGCTAGTCTGTCATCTGATGTGAGGAAGAGAAGATGAGCGAGAAGAGAGAGAGAGTGTGTGAGAGAGAGAGAGAGAGAGAGAGAGAGAGAGAGAGAGAGAGAGAGAACGAGCGAGAGAGAGTAGCAGACGCGGAAACTTGGTTGTGGTGATAATAATGATAACTTGTTGTGTTTTGTTTTACTCTTTTGTGATCAGTTTTTCGCCGTCTGCCAAATCATTATTGACTATTTGAATCGTCTGTAGATATACGCATGCGTTGTAATAACGACCATCACGTGCGTGCGAGCGGGTCACGGTGGCGTCTGACGTGACGTTGCTAAGCAACGAGATGCTGCAAAAGTGTGTTGATACGTCTAGAAAGTGTGAGATGCGAATATTGAGATTGTGTGATACGTATGGAGAGAGTGTGATACATCGTGCCGACGTCTATAGCGGGAAGGGTGTGATACACGCATGCACACGCGCGCGCCCGCACGCACACACAGATGGAGAGAGCGCGCTCGCGCGTGCGTGTGCGTGGTGTGTGTGTGTTTATGCGTGCGTGTGTGCGTGCGTGCGTGTGTGTGTGTGCGTCGCGCGCGCGCGTGTGTTCATGTGTGCGTGCGTGGGTGGGTCTGTAACTTCTTCATAAGAGATGTGACATAGGTGTAAAGATTAGTCCACATTGTCAATGTACTGTATATCCCCACACCGTATATCTCCCCCAGTCCGTGCATTTGGGGGAGGAGCTCTGAGACAGCACTGGCGAATTGGTCAATCGTCGCATGATTGGCAGGCAGCTTTAGCCAATCAACGTTGTGATAGGACGTTCTAAAACGAGTGCTTAGCAAGGAAGTTGTGCAAAGTGACAATGTCAACGACGGTCAATGTTCGGACGTGAAAAGCACGTGCAGACCAGTGTGTTAGCCAGCGCCCCTTTACCCGTCTTTTGGACGGCCTATTCTTGGATGAGACGGATAAAATTTGATAGAGACGGCATGAGGGCGGCCCATTTTATATATATACACCTGTATAACTGACAACAGTGCTTATGAGAATATAAAATCATATCAGATTCCTGTCGTTTCGGCATTTCAGACTAAATTTCCTCCATTTTAAGGTAAGGCCCTCCCATTGGGCGCTTCGTGCCCGCAGCATCCTCGCTTCGCTCAGATGGTGAGACTCCCTGCATTTTTTTTCCTGGCTAACACTCTGGTGCAGACCGAGTGAGATTGGCTTATACCTGGCATGGTGGTGGTTAGGGTAGGCGTGTCGTCAGGTGAATGTTGCATTCTACATAATGGCAGGTCAGGGGACCAGGAGGACGAGGAGGGGGAGGGGGCGGTCACTTTTGCTGTGAAGCCTTGCTTCAACGTCGTGCAGCGTGCTGGCTACCCTTAACCATTCAGCGTGCGTGCGTGCGTGCGTGCGTGTGTGTGTGGGTGTACATGTATGTGTGCGTGCATGCGTGCGTGCGTGTGTTCGTGTAGGCGTGCGTGTGAGCGTGTGTATGTGTCTGTCCCGTGTCGAGAAATGAGGAGGGCAGGAAGTGACGTCAGCACTCGCGCGTAGTGATTTATTTGGTAATTTTCTGCGTCAGCGTGATGCACAATCTTTGTGTGACGTCAGTGCTGTGACGTCACAAAAATCATCGTGAACCAAATGTAAAGTGAATGTCGAGTGAGATTATATAGCGATTTTTAACCGGTTAGACTGCCGTGCGCTTCGGTGCCGGAAGCACGCGAAGTATTGGTACGGTGAGCTGAGCGGCAGTCTATAATAAACAGATTCAATTATTTATGATTTTACTTGGCGACCGTGTACGACGACTCGTATAAGATTTGTAATATAAGAGCGCACTAGTACGAACTATTATGATAGAGTGTAGAGGTGTTCAATCTGCTGTTTACAAATTGTTAATAATAAAATAATAATAATACTGTCATGTAAATAGATGCTAGTGCGTGGTTTTATTTTTTGTGGTGTTGCGCTCGTTAGTAGATGGGAAATGTGTGACGTGTGCGCGGGGAGAATGATGTAGGACAATGATGTAGAACAATGATGTAGAACAATGGCGTAGGAGAATGATGTAGAACAATGATGTGGGATTGATGTAGGGAAATGATGGAGAACAATGAGGTAGAACAATGATGTGGGACTGATGTAGGACAATGATGTAGAACAAAGATGTAGGACAATGATGGCGGACCATGATGTAGAACAAAGATGTAGGACAATGATGGCGGACAATGATGTTGGACAATGATGTAGGACAATGACACTGCTGACTAGGAGATATTCACAATGAGCAGCAGCAGCAGCAGTCCATGCACCCTCATTGCTGATCTATGCACCGTGGCCAAATGCAGCAAAGCGTGTTGTAAGCTGACCGCTAAAAAAGCCTGCGCATACCCTGTCAATCATCGGTAGGGGCGTGGTTCTGGTGGTATTGCTCCTTTAACGAACTTTTATAGATGTCATCTACAAAACAGCCGACATTGAAACTTTACCCTTTACGATATTATGATCATTAATCGAAGATACATTTGTATAATCAAGTTATGATGGTATGATCATGATAATGATCATATAATCATGATGATGGCTAGGGTAGGGTAGGGACGAGTAGGGCAAGACGTGATAGGATAGGATCGAGGAGTATATGGAACATGGAAAGGAGGTTAGAGTTTGGTAGGCTTGCACACGAGTAAGATAGGGAAGGCCTAATGCTAATGTTTGGATTAATGCAAAACGAGAAAAACGTATCAAAACGGCTGCAAAACACGCTTTAATTAATAATCATTATATTTTACTCAATTAAAAATAAACGTTCATGCACAGCATTTAACAATGTTTCAATCGCACACATCGTATCATATCACAATATATATATATAGAGAGAGAGATCTAACGATGCGTCAAATCCTATGGTCAAATCACATCCATCGTATTATTTGTCAACCCATTCACGAATTTTAGCATGTTGAATAGATAGCATGTCGAATTTATCACCTCTAAACTACAACTACAAGCTTGACCTTAACTATTACTACACACTGCTATGTGTATATAGGGGCCTACAATAGCTGGATAGTATCCTACCACAGCGTTGCTAGCAGATTAGGTAACTCGGATGCCGTTTAGGTCGATCCGGAAACGGTTTTAAGCATGGTAGTATATCGGTGGATATCTACGATACAACATGTACATACATAGTATCCTATATACTCGGATATATCGATGAATATAAAAACGTGCGTTGCAACCATAGAAATAATATAGGTAGACTTAATATATATATATATATATATATATATATTATATATATATATATATTATAGGTAGAATAATATAAGGTTGGGTGTCGTCGATAAATTTTCTATGGTTAGCAACCAATGTGAACGCTAACGCATTGTCCAGCCCTGGTAATCACTTCGAGTTTTGGGTCGACCAAGTAGGCGGGCCACTGTCACGAAATAATAATCAGCACAGCCGCATAATAGCGCGCTATACTTTATATATATATCAATATCTATATTATAATATATATATATAGTATATTCGGGGCATTTACGCGACGGACAAGCGGTATTGATACATACTATGTGCTGATCGCTGACAGCCTAGACTAGGAAAACTAAGTTATTCTTATGACTAAGTTATTCTTATTGCTATGCCGATAGGTCGCGCTTCATATGGCGGAGGTCTGTGCCTGCAGTGGTCGCGCTGATACGCGACTGTTAGCCATCGGTCCTTTATTTATGTTTAGCACGCGCACTAGGACGCTGCTGTCTCGCACTCCTGGAGGCAGGGAGACGGTAGATGCGCGGCGTTTTCATGGACCGCGCGCGCTTACATGCACCACGAAGCCTTATATGGTGGCGACACTAAAGAAGTCCTGTCATTCACGTCTGTCTGTTTATTTGTCCGTCTTTCTGTCTTTTGTCAGCCTGTCAGTCATTCCCCTCTCGTTTTGATCGGCCTATGTAAAAAAACGTATTTATATAGCAGACCTATATATATATATATATATATATAATGAGATCATCGTAATATCCACGTATGCCATGTCGCGCGTAAATAAGATAATCTGGCGTAATATATATATATATATATATATATATATGTATATATATAGTTTCATTATACCCTTATTGGTCATCTGCATAAATAATTATTGGATAATAATGCATGGTAATTTTTGGTGTATTAGTATCAATAATTATGGACTCCTGATAAGTATGAAATACACGAAACTCATGTATCGCGATCGTGCGTGTCCGTGCGTGCGTCCGTCAGTGTATCTGCGTGCGTGAATGCGTGTGCATGAGTGTGTATGTGCATGTTTGTACACGCGTACGCGTGTGTGTTGTGTGTGAGCGTGTGGTCGTGTGTCTGTATGTGTGTGTGTGTGTGTGTGCGTGCGTGCGTGTGTGTGTGTGTGTGTGTTGTGTGCGTGTGTGCGTGTGTGATCGTGCGTGCGCGTGCGTGTGTGTCGTGTGTGGTCGTGCGTGCGCGTGCGTGTGTGTCGTGTGTGGTCGTGCGTGCGTGCGTGCGTGTGTAGTTATCGTGAGATGAGATGGTTAGAAGTAGACGTTGTCGTTCTCGTTGACGCCTCCATACGCCGGGTTGTCATAGTGAGAACTGCCGACAAGGCCCGTCTCCTGAAACATCAAACATTGGCCGTGTGAGTCGCCCTCACATAACACTCTCCCCATTACATCTTCAGGGCCGTAGCCTGTGGGGGGCAGCTGCCCCCACAAAATTGTGCAGCAAAATTAAACAAAAAAATTGTTCTACTAAAAGAGAATTGTCGTGGTCAGAATGAAGGCTGTACATGTACCCAAAAGTGCCTCAAATACCATCCCCTGCGATCTACATTTTCAAAATTTTCTGAGGGAGGACCCCCAGAACCCCACCTGTATCTCACCCCTCCTTGAAATCCTGGATCCACTACTGCCCCCCCCTAAAAATTTGCTCAGCCTACGGCCCTGATCTTCCCATCTAACATCAATCAATTCCGCGCTGCGGCATTGCACTTGGATGGATACTCGATTGGGTTGCGATTGAATTCTACGATGCTTCCTAACATAACACACCCTCGGCATCGGATAGTTGCACCTTGAAGTAATAAGCTGACTTATTTCTCACTACGTCCACTCTTCACTTCACGATACACTACGATACTAATTTTCGGGAGTATCGTAGTTTATCGTATCGAGGCTTCCGCACTCCACCACCTCGCACACGATACACTACGATACTTCAAATCATCGCGGCTGTATCGTAACGTATGGCGTCGGCACCTCCGCTCCTCCATCCCTCACTCACTCACATCGCTTCTCCTTTTGTCGTAGCGGTCGTCAGCGGCGGCGGAGTCATTCGGAGACTTGGCGCTGATGTGTGCACGGGGGAGGTTTATGTTTCCCGTGGAGGAGGGAGACGGGTACGTCTCGGAGTAGACATAGTCCGGTATCTCATTGTCGTACGTACCAGCCGATTTACGTCTGAAACACGCATAAATATTACGTCATCAGGGGTGTCATAATATAGACATATATTACGTCATGAAGAGCGTAATAATATAGATACAAATATAATGTCATCAGGAGTGATATAATATATACATATATTATACATAGAAATATATATACTATGGACATATAATCTATAATTATTATGACACTCCTGGTGTTATTTTATCGTTGGTGTTGGCTCACACTCGCGGAAGGGAGGTTATACTGGCCATTAGCAATGAATACTAAGGGTGTGGGTAGAAGGGAAGGGGTTAGTCGGTGGAGTTGGGGGAGCAGGAGTAGGCTATGGGGTAGTAGGGAAGGCGCTAGCAGGGGGGGCTGGGAGGGAGGTAGCGGAGGTGGCAGGGATATGCTGGGGTGAGGTGGGGTAGTAGGGAAGGCGTTAGCAGGGGGGGGGCTGGGAGGGAGGTAATGAAGGAGGTGGCCAGGATAATGTAGCTGCGGTGAGGTGGGTTAGTAGGGTTAAGGCGTTAACAAGGGAGGGAGGGGCTTGGGAGGGAGCAGTTGTAGCGAGGGTCGCCGAAAACGGGTGGGGCTCCGCTTGGGAGAGTGAGTAGGAAAGGCGTTAGACAAAGGGGGTTCTTGGAGTGGAGTAGGCGGAGAGTTGTGTGCGGCAAGGTGATATGCTAGGGTGGGTGGCGGTGTACTAGGAAGGGGCGTTCAGCAGTGGGGTTGGGAGGCCGCGCTAGGTGGGGTTTTCTGCAGATGAGTGTGCCAAGCCCGCGTATTAGGACTGGGTTAACTTGGGCCTCTTCGTTCGCAGTTGGGGTGGGTAGAGGAAGGCTGTTATTAACAGCCGGGGAGGGGGGCGTACTGGGAGGGAGGTACGGAGATGGCAGGAATATGCTGGGGTGGGGTGTGGGGTCCGGGGTAGGATAGGAAGGCGTTAGCAAGGGCTGAGGGGATAGGGGTAATGGGATAGGAGCGGAGTGTGGGAAATGCGGGAGCGTAAGAGGAATGGTAGAATTACTGGTGCTGTACAGCGTGATTCCTCGATGCTAGATTACTCTTCTTACTCTTACGTCAAGTTTTATTACCGCGAGACGGCAACAAAAATAGATATTGCGTAGAAAAGACGTGCTGTGAACCAAGGCCTATATATATATATATATATATATATACACAGACATGTATAAATCAGGAGTAGCTAATAGGGAAGGAGTGTGACTTTAATAAAAAGGAAAATCGTGCATTTACTAGCCTAGACTTACCTACTCCTGATATATATATATATATATATATATATATATATGTTTATATCTATAGGCCTTGCTGTAAACGTGTGAAGAGTAAGAAGTGAAGGTCAAGCGAACAGCCAATAGATACAAACGATGGGAATCACGTGAGATCACGGAAGATCAAGCTTGTCTACGAGCTTCACTCCAGATTATTTCTACCTGTGTAGCCTCTCTTTGCTCTCGCTACACGAGAAAATCCTATAGCAGGAGCAATGGAGCTACGCGGGTAGAGTTAACCCCAGATAAACATGCGTGTAAAATATGCACATGCCACGTGTATCACTATGCGAAGTGTAAGGGTATATCTAGTAGAACAGTAACGTGCAATGGTATGCTTAAACGTCGCATTCAATATTGCAGCTTACAGAATGGCCTGGAACAACAGGAATGTTGTCCAATAACCTTCAATCTATCGCTAGCTAATCATCTTCGATCTATTGATAGCAATCTCATCAAGCAGAGTTCACCAACATATATCATAGTCACATTATACAGTCACATTTCACGCTCACATTTCACGAGCACGTTTTACGATTACATTCTATACCTATTACAAGCACATTCCAAAAGCACGTTTAATAAGCACATTTGAATCTAGGAAGTCTCACAAGCACACTACGCACTAACACGTTTTACGAGCACGTTTTACAAGCACAACTCACTAACAAATTTTGCGAGACTGTATACAAGTACGTTACACAAGAACAACTCACTGACACTTTTGACACATTTAATACACATTTAATATATTTGATACGAGTATGTTTAACAAGCACAACTCATGCAGCTCACCTCGTTATTGCTATTGTCTCGTCAGGTATAGCTATACTGTGCTTAGCCCCTCTAATCCGTACGGACGCATGAATACAAAATGGCCGCGCTTGTTTGTAGTTACATCTTATGACGAATCTTATAAGCTAACGACATCTTATACGCTAACGACTGCCTAACATTAACAAGCGTGTTGACCGATACAGCAACATCGGGCAACACCGGGCAACAATAGGCAACAGTGGGTAACACCGGGCAACATCAAGCAACAGCGCGATCCAGCAATGAACCAAAAGGGAGAAGGGGGCCCAGAACCAGAACCACTTGCAAGGGGGGATTTGGAGGAGCGCTGCAAGTGCCCTCTAGCGAGGTCCATGCGCGGGTACTAACACTTAAGGCGGCAGGTTTACTCCTTAACGAGTACTATATTTGAAAAAAAACATATTTGATTACTTAAAGGTTTGAAATACTCAATAAATGACCGATTCGTGTTATTCATTCGTTTTCTGGTATTGGGAATAAGAATAAATCTTGGATGGTAATCTTCCACCATCATGCAAACACACCAAACACGCGCACAAACTCACACCCGCCCGCACGCAGGCACATGTGCAAGCGTGCACGCAAGTACCCCACGCACGCACGCAAGTACCCCCCCCCCGCGCCCACATACACATGTACACAGGTACACACGCGCACACACACGCACACACACGCACGCACGCACACACATGCACACACACGCACATCCACGCACACACACACACACACACACACACACACACACACACACACACACGCGCGCGCACATCCACGCACACACACACGCACCAACACACACACACACACACGCACGCACAAACGCACATGCACGCACGCTCGCCCGAATTGTCTGCGAACAACAAATGCGCGTGCACGTCTTCGCACGAATAACGCACTCATTCTAAAAATCTACGCGCAAATGAGTAGCAATCAAACACCTGTATAAACCCAACTCAACAATTAACTCTATACACTAGTTATGATCACAGTAACGATCTAATAAATATATTCGCATGCAGTGGCTACGCGTCGTTAATCCATTACAAAGCTCAGCACAGATTCCCAAATCACGTCACGATTAGGCCACGCCCCCTTTAAAATCGGTGATTTTACTGGATTTACTCTTGCTTCAAAAGTTACAAAAACACATTTTTTTGATAATATGCCTAAAGGTAAGTAATATTATGGTAAATACTTTTTGTTTGTTTTTTACTGAAAAAATATAGTTGGGTTCACATAAGAAATATATGACCGGACGCGTAGCCTGGGAGCTGGGCGTCCGGTAACCGGACGCGTAGCCACGGTCTAAATAAATTATATGCGCTGGAATGAGAAACAGACGCAGACACGCTAGTGCGGCGGGTCGTCAGGAGGGGGCGCTGCTACTCGTATTCGGTGACGATGGTGTTACTGCGGGTGTGGTACCTGACGACGAGGACGACGATGACGATGATGGTGATGAGGCAGAGCGTTGCCAGGCCAACGCTGACGCCGATGGTCACCTTCTTCCAGTCTGAAATGTCACGTTCATCGATGCATTAATCCTCTCATTATTCCTGTCCAAGTACACCAGCACGCACGCACGCACGCACACACGCACGTACGCACGCACGCACGCACGCACGCATGCACACACGCATGCACACACACACACACACCGTGATAGCTAGCAGACTTACAGTCAATCTTCTTGAAGCATCCCATCGTCGGATCTCCCTCCCATCCGTCCGCGCATGCGCACGTGAAGTTGCCTGGCGTGTTGATGCACATTGTGTGCTCAGCAGCGCATGTCACGTTGCCCGACTCACACTCATTCACGTCTGTAAAATACGCACGCGTTACACGGTACACGCACGCACGCACGCACACATTACATATTACACGTTCGCACACGTTACACGCACGCACGCACACGTAACATGTTACACGCACGCACACGTTACACGCACGCACGCACGCGTTACATGTTACATGTTACACGCACGCGCGCACGTACGCACACATTACAGCACGTACGCACATATCGCGAATATTCCTGGATCGTCGATGATAATTCGGAATAATCACGGATAATACCGAACAATTCCGGATAAACTTAGGTAATCCCGGATGATCCCCCACTATCCCGGAGAATGACGGACAATCCGGGATTTCCGGATCACATCTCGGGTGATCCCGGATTAATCCAATCCGAGACTATCCCGAATAATCTTCCCATTCATGCCGGATTCGACTCGACGATAACCTGCACGTTCCTCCATACGTACGCAGCGTTCATGCTGCGATAGCCTGCACGTTCCTTCATACGTACGCAGCGTTCATGCTGCGATAGCCTGCACGTTCCTTCATACGTACGCAGCGTTCATGCTGCGATAGCGGGCACGTACCTTCATACGTACGCAGCATTCATGCTGCGATAGCGGGCACGTACCTTCATACGTACGCAGCATTCATGCTGCGATAGCGGGCACGTACCTTGACACACTTCGTACGTGTCCAGAACCAGTACGTCGCTGAAGGACGCGTATCCGTCCGTGCACGTACAGAGGGCGTAGCCCGGGCTGTCTTCCTCGCAGTCCGTGTTCGCCGGACAGTCCATGGAATCTACACACGGATCCGCCGCTCGCACTACAACGTACAGATGCAGAATGCAGTGCATGCAGAAACTAACTTTCTCTCCGCCCGCCTGTTGGAGTATTAAACCGCATGTCTGTGCATCCGTCTGCCTGTTATTCCATCTGTCGATATATCTTCGCCCGTCCGATCTAACGAATGATCAGTTTTTGGAGGCAGAAATTTATCATTTACACCATAGCTGGCGGTCGACGCAATATTGGACTAAAAGTGCAGACATCTACGGCTTATATATTATATATATATATATATATATATATATATATATAATTATAGTAAATAAATAAAATAAATAAATTAATAATAATATATATATATATATAATATATATATAGAGAGAGATATTAGATATGTGTATTAGTTAGCCTGTGATGGCAGTCTTATCAAACAACCCAGAATCGCTTCTCCAGCTGCACAGGACTATTCATCGTCTCCTATGCAACATGATGCGGACGCTTGGCCCCAGGGAATCGTTTGTTACAGCGGTGCCGGCAGGTGACATCTATCGACTGAACTCCGTCATTCGGACAAAGAGGAGCCGAGCAGTCCTAACGACCGACACATTCCCGCTGCTGCCAGACACGAGGATGAGGCAAGAGATGAGATTAGCGTGAAAATTCTATCACCGTCGTTTCTCGTTATTGTATCGCCCCGAACGAAAGTCGTGGGATACTATGATTGTTTTATATTATTTTTCTTTTCGTTATTAGTGATTTATTCAATATATGGAAGAATATTTTGAATGATGGATTCAACGTTTAATTAAAATAATAGTTAACCTGAGAGAGTTATGAAAAAGTTTTTCAAGACGTCCATTCGTTCATGTAGATTCGTGTATGTGTGTGCGTGTGCGTTGTGCGGTGTGCGTGGTGGCCGGTGTGCGGTGCGTGTATGTCCTGCGCGCGTGTTGTGTGTGTGTGTGGTGTGTGTGGTGTGTGTTGTGTTGCGTGTTTGTGCGTGTGTGTGTGGTGGAACAGAGAGAGAGAGAGTGCGCGCGTGAGCGGGTACGTGTGTGGGTCTTGCGTGTTGTCCGGGCGTCGTGTCCCGGTACGTGCGTGCGTAAGCCATGTGTGACGTGGTGACAGCACTAGCAGCTACTAAGGTAGTAGGTGAACTAGCATAGGTAAACTTACCTAAAACTCCTATGTTCTGTTCTATGATAGAGTGATTGGGGATAGGCTTCTGGTAAGATGTTCCCCATCTGTAGGTGAAAAACAAAATATATCTATGAGAGAGCCTATATAAATACCGGACATTTATCGATAATATATTATATCTAAGTGATATATATATATATATATATATGACAACGTGGACGCACGCACACACACAACAAACAGGCACGCAGCACGGGAACACGCGTGTGCGACGCACGCAAAGCCTCACGCACAGCACACACGGCGCACACAACGCACCCGGCGGCCGAGGCTCGTGGGCTGGCACGCTCGGCTCGCAACACACGCACTCACACAGCAGGCACGCAGCACCCGCTCATGTGTTCACGCACGCAAAACAACACGCACACACATCACACCCGTGCCAGCGCACGCAACAAAGGACCGCGCGCAACATTGCGAGCGACCGCACGCCACTCACGACAAAACAGGCACGCCACACGACGCGCTTGTGGCGCACGCCCGGCAAGCACACGCACACGCATACACACGCACCTCGTGCCACGCACGCAACAACGCAACACTCGCACGCACGCACTCTCACAAAACAAGCACGCACGGCATGGCACGCAACGCACGTGACACACCCCCCGTGCACGTAGCACACAGCACTCGCAGCGCGCGCCCACAACACCCACACTCACACCGCGCGGCAACACCTGCGCACGCGCACACACACTCGCACACACACAGGGTCGCGCTGGCACTCCACCGCTGCGAATGAACTCGTGGCGGTGTCGTCGTACGCCTCCCGTCGGCTGCCTGTTTCAGATCGGTCGCTGACTGTTGGTTAGTCACCGGTCACCGTGCCACGCAGTCCACGTTACATGCTCACGGCAAAAAACACCCACGCCAGGCTCACACCGAGCCCCTCAAGACACAACGGGTGAAAGCATCATAAAGGTGCAATACTCCAAACACGGGTCAGAGGTGAAACGGGTCAAAATGTCACCCAGGTTTTAGAGGTCAAACACGGGTCCCAAGGGTGAAAACGGGGTCAAATGTTAAACAGGTGTTAGAGGTCAACACGTCAGATGTCAAGCAAGGCGTCAGAGGGTCAAGACACCGGGGTCAGAATGTCAAGCACCCGAGTCATGAGCGAAACACGGGAAACCCACTCATCGCATCTGACTCGTTTGATCTCGAGTGTAAGCATGAAATTAATACACAATAAAGTAATTAAGTGTATATTAATTATTATTGTTATCGACAAGAGCTAATAAATACCTTATAAGGTACCTTATAAATACCTTATTTAGGTACCTTATAAATACCCTTATAATACCTTATTTAGGTACCTTATAAATACCTTATAAATACCTTATAAATACCTTATAAATACCTTATAACGTACCTTATAAATACCTTATAAGGTATTTATTAGCTCTTGATATCGAATTACCCC
>NW_014577854.1:165360-166632 GCF_000485595.1 Priapulus caudatus
CACACAAACAGGCACGCACACACACGCGTGTGCGCACGCACGCAAGCTCACGCACAGGCACACACGCGCACACAACGCACACTCGCACACACGCACTCACACAAACAGGCACGCACACACGCTCATGTGTGCACGCCCGCAAACACACGCACACACATACACACCCGTGCACGCACGCACAAAGCACGCGCGCACATTCGCACACACGCACGCACTCACACAAACAGGCACGCACACACGCGCTTGTGCGCACGCCCGCAAGCACACGCACACGCATACACACGCACTCGTGCACGCACGCACAACGCACACTCGCACGCACGCACTCTCACAAACAAGCACGCACGCATGCACGCACGCACGTACACACGCACCCGTGCACGTACGCACACACACTCGCACGCGCACACACACACACACTCACACGCGCGCACACACTCGCACGCGCACACACACTCGCACGCGCACAGGGTCCGCTGCACTCACCGCTGCGATGAACTCCGTGGCGGTGTCGTCGTACGCCTCCGTCGCCTCCTGTTTCAGATCGTCGCTGAACTGTTGGTTAGTCACCGTCACCGTGCCACGCAGTCGCACGTTACCTGCTCACGGCAAAACACACACGCCAGGCTGCACACCGACGCCTCAAACACAACGGGTGAAAGATCATGAAGGTGTCAATACGTCAAACACGGGTCAGAGGTGAAACGGGGTCAAATGTTAAACAGGTTGTTAGAGGTCAAACACGGGTCAGATGTCAAGCACGGGTCAGAGGTCAAACACGGGTCAGAAGTCAAACACGGGTCAGAGGTCAAACACGGGAGACACTTCCTCGATCTGGAGCGACGTTGACTCTCGAGTGTAACAATGATAATTAATATACAATAATTAATTAGTGTATATAATTATTATTGACATCGACAAGAGCTAATAAATACCTTATAAGGTACCTTATAAGGTATTTATTAGCTCTTGATATCGAATTATAACAATGTGATATATTCTTGAGATGTGACATCTCCATGTGACGTCACGCTCACCTTTCACGCACTGTCCCGTGTTGCTGTCGTAGAAGCCGGGTCGGCAGCGACACTGGTGCCCCCCGGTGTAGAGTACGTTCACGCAGTAAGCTGTATTATCACAGCGAGGTGTGGAGACGTCGCCGCAGTAGTCCTCAGCTGCCGACGCAAAGACACAACGATTACACACGCATACACACACACACGCACACACACACACACACACACACACGCACATACACACACACACACACAC
>NW_014577854.1:167621-169162 GCF_000485595.1 Priapulus caudatus
GTGTGTGTGTGTGTGTGTGTGTGTGTGTGTGTGTGTGTGTGTGTGTGTGTGTGTGTGTATATATATGCGTATATTGACGTATAAACTATAGATTTCAAGAGGCAAGCTCGCCATTCGTTAGTGTGCGCATGCGCTCCTCACCTCGGCAGCTGTCGTCTGCTAGCAGTTCGTAACCATGGTTACAGGTGCACTTGTACGCTCCGTCGGGCAGATTCTCGCAGTCACCGTTGGTGACGTCACACGGCGGCTGCTGTTCGCACATGTCCATCACTACAAGCAGACGACGACGTCATGACGCGCGCTTTCAACCACGTGACTGCGCGCCTAACCACGTGACCGCGCATTAGGCACGTGACGGATTAACGTGTTAAACATGTTATTATGTCATATCCTATGTATCGCATCTACGTTACTTGTATACTATATCATATATACGTTACCTATATACTATATCATATATCATGCGCATGTTTCCTTTTATACTATGCCCTTTTTCATACATAAGTTCCCTATATACTATGTCCTTTATCATACATAAGTTACCTTTATACTAAGTCCTTTATTATATATAAGTTACCTTTATACTATTTCCTTTATCATACATAAGTTACCTTTATACTATCTCCTTTATCATACATAAGTTACCTATATACTATGTCCTTTATCATACATGTTACCTATATACTATCATGTATACACCGTATGACTATGGAGCTGGGGTCATGTATCAAATATACACCATAAAACATTCGTGACTTAGTCAATTTAAGGTCACCTTCACATTTATTGTCGACTATGAGACTGTAGCCGGGGCGGCAGGAACAGGTCGGCAGTGAATTGATGAGCGTGCAGTAACCGTTGGTAGCATCGCAATCGTTGACGTCATCGCACTTAGTGTTCGCTGCATGCCGGGAAAAAACACGCACGTTCGTGAAATTATAAAAAAAATACGAATTAAAATAACGTTTAGTAGCTGTAATATGAAAACCGGATATTTTGATTTAAAAAAATAAAAAAACACAGTTAAAATGAAAGAAACAACGACAAGGCATATAATACGCATATGGGTTTATTTGCCACAAACGCGTTAAAATTTAAACTTAATTATCTAATAATTATTGTATTATATTTTTGTGTGATTTATTACAAGGTATGACCTGAGCATGTGCCTCTCACCTGAGCATGTGCGTTTCACCTGAGCATGTGCGTCTCACCTGAGCATGTGTTTCTCACCTGAACATGTGCGTCTCATCTAAGCATGTGCGTCTCACCTGAGTATGTGTGTCTCACCTGAGCATGTGCCTCTCACCTAAACATGTGCGTCTCATCTAAGCATGTGCGTCTCACCTGAGCATGTGCGTTTCACCTGAGCATGTGCGTCTCACCTGAACATGTGCGTCTCACCTGAGCATGTGCCTCTCACCTGAACATGTGCCTCTCACCTGAACATGTGCCTCTCACCTGAACATGTGCGTCTCATCTGAGCATGTGCGTCTCACCTGCACATGTGCCTCTCACCTGAACATGTGCCTCTCACCTGA
>NW_014577854.1:170012-174793 GCF_000485595.1 Priapulus caudatus
AAGTAAATTAAAATAATATTTAAATTTAAATTTAATTTAATAAAATTAAATAATATTAGAATTGATAACCACTAATAGTGATACAAACTAAGACAAACGTTCTCTATAAACTTTATATATATTACTATGCCCCCTTAACTATATATATCTTTTATGGCTTTATTCTCGGATACCCTGCGCTAGTGATGCGGGAGAGGGCCACCAATGTTGAACCAGTAGTAATTGATGGGACAACCTTTATGCACGTCTGATAAGCTACCCACTCTAGATCGATCTAGCTAATACATCTCTGGCTAGACCTACCTTGGCAAGCGGCGTCCTTCTGCGGACGCGCGTATCCGTCCTTGCACACGCAATCATAGGCGGCGCTTTGGTCGTCGTTCTCGCAACGCTCTGTGACGTCATCGCAATCGTCAGCTTCCAGCGAGCACAGGTCTGCGACTGAAAGCACACAGCAGCAAGTGACCGTCATTAAAGCAACCAACGAATTACGTTCACAAGAAACCTATTATAATTGATTAATTAATTAATTAACTTGCTTTACTTTTCTATTCGACTTACTTACAAAACTTGCTTTTGCGAGTTGCCATTTTTTAGATTTACTTTTTTAAAGTCACTTATAATAATAAATAACCTGTTTTCTTGTAACTTACTTTAGCATGTTGTTTGTTACGTAACCAAATACTTTTACTAATGCGTAACAGAAATAACACACAGTAAATAACAGCCTCGCTTTCCTAATCTGTTACTGAAGAGTATTGATATGACATATTATAATATATATATACTAGCAAATACCCGTGCTCCGCACGGAGTTGAATGTTTGGCCAAAGTCGACTGTGGCATATTGTAAACCGGTAAATATTTGCGGCTGGTGTTTTTGCGGTTCTGGTAAAATTTCCTAAAAGATCTAAATTTTACCCTTTTTAAATTTGCGGACATGAAGACATCCCTTCAGTTTACTCGATGAAAACAGCAAAATTTAAACAGGGTTACAGTAGTAGTAGATTGATATTAGAAGTTGGGTCGGTTATGGGGTGGTGCTACCTTAGTCGTTTAAAAGATTTCCTTGTAGATGACATTTTGCGTGGGAGTCCTGTTGTTGAAAAGGCCTTGTGATGAATGTTTGTCCACTTTGATGTAGATGTTGGAGTAGCCGCTGGCACGTGAAAAGGCAACATATAGCTGGCCGTGGGAAAACACAGGGGCTGGGAGGTATAGAGTCCGAGTTTGTCGAAAGTTTTGCCCTGGGACTTGTTTATAGTCATAGAGTAGGCAAGTCTGATTGGAAATTGAATCCGCTGTAGTGAGTAGGGAAGGTTTGCGTCGGATGGGTCAAGTTTAACACGCGGGATGAGGACTCTTTGTGAGACATGGCTTCCAGTGAGGATTACGGCATCTAGAATATAGTCGTGGGGGTTCCTAATGTATAGTCTGGTGCCGTTGCAGAGTCCCTTAGTGACATCTAGGTTGCGTAATAGCATGATTATTGCTCCTGGTTTTAAAATGAGGCGGTGTGGAGGCATGCTAGTAGGGGGTGATGGAGTGAAGGAATTCTATGGGGTAGTTGTTGGCTTCGTTTTCATCATGCGAGATGGCTTTGTCTGCACTGGTGTAGGTTTTGGACAAACCTGGTAGTTTCTCATCGCGTAGCGGCCAATGCAAGCGAGCGGCTGTCATCGCTGATTGACAGGGCATTCTTGAGGTTTATTGCTAGGCAGTCACTTATCGGCTTAGCCCATGAAGGCACGCCACCCCCAAAAAAATTTATCGCCGTTTAGGCAGATGGCCTCCTGCCCCGGTCCATTACGCGAAATGTCGTTGCGATTGCCGCCAAGTTTTCGCGAGGTTCACGCTTTTCCAGACCCCTGTCTAATGGTATCTGGTCTAATGTGGGACAAAAAGGAGGGGCGTCCGGATTCGCTTTGCGGGCTGTTGGGGCCCTGTATGATTCCCACCTTCGAAGAAGCCGGAGAGTTCGTGTGTGACGTCACGATCGATACTCCTGAGCTATGCGAAAAAACATATCAGGTTTTTCTTCTACATAGGAAGCACTGGCCGTTTGCTCAAATTTTAAACAACGCCGCTTTGTTGAAAAATGTTCCGTGTACTTTACCCGCCCGTGCTTGTCGCAAAATAGTGTCAATTTCAAAAATAAATAAGGATCACCACGTGCTTCTGGACTACATACATGGAAAATCGCCTAATGAAATTCACAGCACGCGTTTAATGTTTTGCGTGCCGGCCACACTTCCTGTTGTCGATCCCCGATTGCAGCTTTTTTTCCTCGATTCCGGGGAGAAGTTTTGCGTGTCGCCGCCCCCCCCCCTGCTTACTTTCAATTCAAGTGCCGCCCCAGCCAGGGCAAGCTACGCGAGCCTTGATGCTGCAACAGCCACGAAACGCTTGGTAAACAGCGGGTGTCGCGTGGCTGCCTTGTTTTCTTTCTTTTTTTCGTTGCGGCTGAATGCGTTAGGAATGCATAGGCGCATTGCGCGGGCAGTGCGCGGAGAATGTCGTCCAGATCACGAGTCTCCCGCGAAAAATGCGCAGCGGTAAAGACTTGTGGGTCTCTCTAACAGAGATAAAAAGGTAAAAAATTTTATTTTCGGGGCGGGTGCCTCGAAATTGCAGTTCTAAGACATTCACATTTTTAAAAATTTTGCTGGGGGAGGACCCAGAAAACCCCTCTAAACCTCTTCTCCCCCGCAGTCATTGGCCTTGCCAAGAATCCACATTCGTGCCCTTACTGCACGCCTTTGAATCCATCCTGTGTTCGTTTTTCCCCCAGAAAAACTGCAGCCATTACCGCCGTCTGTCTGAATTTCTCCCCTCAGAAGAAAACCCTGCATAGGCTGACCTTGTAATGCTTAGTATTCCCCACCGATCGATGGTCAAAGGTCAAAAGGTCAGGCCAAACCCTGGTTAGTTTTTGGCAACGTTGCCGCGTTTTTTAAAGACGTTCTTCGCTCTTTTTACCGCCTTTCGCGGTCTTCGATATAGGTCCTTGAACTTGAAGACTATACTCGAAAGTTACGAGCGTTACGAGGTTGTTAGGAAACCTACCGCACACGAGGGGTAATCAGCTCAGGACAAATTACTCGTTGGCCAATTTCTCCCGCCACTGTTGAGCTCGTTTCCTCTCGCAGTTCGTAGGACCCGCACCACGAGAGGAATTCAGGCTGCAAGCACTCTTTCCACAATTCATCAACAATAACCCAGTTCATGTAGGCGTTCACCCTGCAGGTATCGAACAGCGTTTCGCGCCGCGGCATGGCGAGGCACTGAACACTGTGCGTTGGAAGGTAACGGCACGCGCACTGCCCGTCATCGTTTGCCATGGCGGTTGCCGACCCTGCAGACGGAAAGGACGTTCCATGTCTTTCGTGTAGGCGATGTCAATTCGCCCGAGGTCGTGAAAAGTGTAAGTTCGTATCCGTCGAGTTGTTTGGTGAGGTGAGGCGTCGCCGTCGCCACGGGTGGCTATAGAGGAGACCCATTGATGCTGGGTGACACCGATTAGTGTTAGCAGAAGATGCCTATGTTATTCAGATATATTAAATAATAAAATGTATTACAAAAAAAATATTAATATGGTTAAAAAAATATAGTATATTTAAAAAAAAATATATATAAAGTATTTATATATTAATAGCCTTATTTATAATAGGCCTCTTTGCGTGTTAGTAAATCGGGTTATGCGTTGTCGTGGGAGTTAGTATTGGTTGGGTCAGCGTCGGGGTTGGGTTGGGAGTTGGGGTAGGTGATAGGGTTTGGCGTTAGGTTAGATTATTGTTACCTCTTGATTGTTAAACATTAAGTATAGTGTTAAAGGATTGCGAAATTGCTTTGGCTGGGGTCCGGGTAATCCCGCTAGTTGGGTTGGGGGGAGGTTGGGGTCGGGGCGGAGGTTTGGCGGATTAGAGTTAGCGCGGTTAGAGTTCAGTTGTTACTTGCCCCAGCTGTTTAAACTTAAAGTTAATAGTTAGTGTGCGGGATTTGGGTTGGGTTTTGCATGCCTGGGACCGGGGTTGGGATTAGGGAATAGCGGATTAGGCTTAGCGTTAAGGTTAGCGTTAGGCCTCAGCGTCTAGCCTAGTCTTCTTTGTGTTAAAAGAGTAAAGTTAGCTGCTAAGGGTTTGGGTTTGGGCTGCTGGTTCGGGTTTAGGTTAGATTTTTTTACAGTGATACACAGACGGACGAGAGTAGATCGTAGAGACAGAGTCAAAAGCGCCGCGAACGGAGAATTAATGACAAGCAGCAGAGAGAGCAGAGAGAGGAGGATAGCGAAACAGAAAGACAGAGCCGAAAGATAAGAAGAGGAGCGGATAGGAAAAGAGAGACAGAGAGAGAGAGAGAGAGAGTTACTAGCAGCGACGAGAGGAGGGAGAGAGAGTGGAGTGAGGGAGAGAGTGCTGAGTGATATCACCGACGGATAACTCACTCCAAGCCGTTGGGTCGTAATCGCTGGAACCGTCACGGCCCGGCACGCGCAGAAAAAATGCCGCCTGTCACTGCGGAAAACGCAAGCGACGCGTGCAAAAACTTGGTGAAGTTTCAAAAGGTCACCAAGCTCGTCGTTCTCTCAAGCTGATGCACCAAGCCTAACAGCGCATAAAAAATAAAAAAAAATAATAATAATGGTATAAAAAATAATTAACATATAGCAAAATATGAAGCAGGAATATAAGCAATAATAATTAGTTAAAGATTATTCTAATAATAATATATTAAAATTAGCCATGCATAATGTTTCGTAGCGCTGCCTATATAGGTGTAGC
>NW_014577854.1:174818-181089 GCF_000485595.1 Priapulus caudatus
TTATGACTTAATTATAATTATGTAAAATATCTATGATACCGTACGTGACAAGACAGTTTTGCGCTGCGGTGCTGTAGAAACCTACATGTCGGACACAGAAGAAAGAAGTCACGATATTATAAGATGACGGCAAGACACACTATTTCTCAATGCAAAGTCAGTAAGCTAATTATAATATAAGAAAACCCCCATATAAGACGTGCATTCCTTGTATATCACTTCCACGATAGTGTATATCAGTCGTAAATTCACACGTACATCTACATCTCAGCCTTAGTCACGTTGCGTACAGTCTCGCGTCTACAGCTCTGAGTCACATTCGGCACATCGAATCTAACGAGTCACAATACGGCATGTAACAATATTATAGTACCTTACGCTAGGCCCCTAAAACGGTTTTTGGTGCGCGTTGCAGAACCTAATTGTCGGACACAGAAACAAACAATGTGCAAAGAAGTGCCATCGATATTATAAGATGACGCAGGGACACACTGATTTCTTCAATGCAAAGTCAGGAGCTAATTATGAATATAAGAACCAAACACCCAACGGACCAGTGTGCATCCGTGCTTTATCACGTCCACATATGTATATCAGTCTACAGTCACACTACAGTGTACGCAGTCTCAGTTTAGCACGGTACGCTACATCTCGCGTCTACAGTCTGAGTCAGCATACGCCAACATCTCAATCTACAGTTCAACCATTACGCACATCTCAATCTACACGCTCACATACCGACATCTCAACACTCTACAGTCACATACGCACATCTCAATCTTAGCAGTCACATACGGCCACAGTCGTCACCTACAGTCAAATACGCACATCTCATATCTACAGCTCCCATACGCATATCTTAAGCCTACAGTCACATAACACACATTCTCACCTTACAGTCAATACGCCCCACATCTCAATCTACAGCACACTACGCACCATGCTCAAACCTGCAGTCGACATACGCACATCTCAACCTAGCACGTCACATAGCACATCTCAATACTCACAGTCACATCAACGCCGCGATCTCCAATCTACACGTCACATACGCGATCTCAATCTGACAGTCACATACGAACAATCTATCTACAGTCACATCGCACATCTCAAACCTACACAGTCACATAACCGCACATCGGTCAGATCTACAGTCACGATACGCACATCTCAATACATCGCATACGCAATCTCAACTACAGTCCACATACGCACCATTCAATTACAGTCACATACGGCTCATCTCAATTACAGCTCACATACGCTAGCATCTCAACCTACAGTCACATACGCACATCTCAAGCCATACGACACATACTCGACCGAACATCCTCAATCTACAGTCACATACGCAATCTCAATCACAGTGAACATACCCAATCTCAATCTCATCACAGTCACATAGCGCATCATCTCAATCTACACGTCACAAGCCACCTTTCGCGCATCGACCGCCTCTGTCCCCCTCTCCCTAACCCGCCCTTTCGCTCTTGCGGCTCTGCTGTCTGCTGTTCACGCCCTAACCATCCGTGATATCCCAAACACCGCACACTCAATCTACAGCTCCACCTATAGCCCCCACATCTAAACCTACAGTTCACATACGCACATCTCAACCTACAGTCACATACACACATCTCAATCTACAGTCACATTACGCGGCATCTCATCTCACAGTCACATACGCGCATTCTTAAATACTACATGTCAATACGCCCATCCTCATGTCTCGACCAGTCCATGACGCACATCAGTCAACCTACATTTCACTACGCACATTCTCACATCTACATGTTCACTAGCGCACATCTCATTCTACAGTCACATACGCGCATTTCAATACTTACAGTCAACATACGGCCCATCTCAATCTTACACGTCACATACGCACATTCTCAATCTAAAGTCGCATACCGCATCATCTCAACCTATCTAGTCAAATACGCACAGCTCAATCTACAGTTCACATACGCATATCTTACATTACAGTCACATACATCACATCTCAACCTACAGTCAAATACGCAACATCTCAATCTGCCAATCACATATCGCACCTCTCACCTACAGCTCACACACGACATCTCAACCTACAGTTCACATACGCACACTCTCAACAACAGTCACATACGCTCATCTTCAATCTAACATCACATACACATCTCAACCTACAGTCACCATACGACAATCTCAACCTACAGTCACATACGCACATCTCAACCTACAGTCACATACGCACATATCTCAATCTACAGTACATACGCAATCTTCAATCTACAGTCACAACTGCACATCTCAATCTACAGTCAACACACGCAGCATCTCAAATCTACAGTCACGAGTACGCGCATCTCAATCTACAGTCACATACGCGCATCTCAATCTACAGCACATACGTCACATCAATCTACAGTCACATGCATAACGTGCATATCCAGTCTATATAGGTGACCGTACGCTGCATCTCAGGCTACAAGTCACGTATGCCTACAGCTATATTCAACAGTTACAGGTCAACCTAAAATTACAGTTACATCTCAACGGTACAGTCACATTGATACGTGCATATCCACAGGCACCTTGAACTAAATTCACCTAGGCTCGTCGTAAGCCATTGTCGTCATCCGTGCGTCAGTCGGCGGCTGCTGTTACGGGCATTCGAAGCCAGTGGTGCTCCGATGATGGCGTTTCAATAAAATATAATTGCTAAATAAATATATCTGTAAAATCTATTTTATCTACCAAAATTCCTTAATGTTTATATATTCTCTTTGGAAAATGTATGGCGGGAGACGCCTCAACCTCTGCCCTCATCCAAACCCTGGTCCACCCCAACCCGACCCATTCAAATTTTGTCGCGTGTGTGGAGTCATCGTTTTCAGGAGTACCCTTATTCTCTTTGCCTTATAAAGTTGCCTTATTCACTTTTCTGTCCCGTTAAATCCCCTACAGGAGCTACTAAATACAACAGCTGTTGATTGCGACATATGTTAATGACAACATTTTGTTAATTACATCAATCACATGGTGTTTTTTAATTATGCATCTAATCTACGCTTGACGGTTTCCTTACGTACTTCGGGGTATGATGTCAGTAGCGCCCCCTGGCGGGAGTAGCAGCAGTGTAAGATATGTTCGATGGGGTTAGTCACCCACCAGCGGCTCGTGTAACACCGGCTGCCCCACTGCAAGACATGAGAAATCGTGCGAAGCGTAATTAGTAACAATTAATAACTAGTTAATATAATTAATAATAAGAAGTTAACCCTCCACCTACCCAACGTACACGTGTTATCATGATCAAGAGAGATAATCACGATTATGTATGTTTCTATGAGCCAATGTGCTTTTCTCGATCTCATAGATTTTTAGATTAAGCGCGCGTTGGCTGTACATCACTGGTAACGTTTCCTCATATGAGCATAACTGTCTGTATATACATTATACACTGTATATACGACCTGACAACGCTCGACCATAATAGCGCGTTTGTCGTCTAAGACTGCCACTAGATGGCGCGGTTTTGCCATATCTGACCTGATATTGACAACCGCTAGATTCATATCAAGAGCTCATAATAGAGAGCTCTATTATGAGCTCTTGATTCATATAGACATCGAAACATGCGTAGCGCCATAAGCGCGCATGCGCACCAAAAAAGGAAAGCAGCATAAAGGAAAGCAGCATAAACGAATATTGCAGCACAAAGGAAAGCAGCATAAAGGAATACAACACAAAAGAAAGCAGCATAAAAAAGCATCATAAAGGAATGCAGCATAATGGAAAGCAGCATAAAGGAATGCAGCATAATGGAAAGCAGCATAAAGGAATGCAGCATAATGGAAAACAGTATAATGGAAAGCAGCATAAAGGAATGTAGCAAAAGAAATACTATGATATTAGTAAGAAATACTATGATATGTTAGCAATTAAGATATACCAAGGTGTTAGCAAGAAATATTGAGATCTTGGCAAAGACTACCGAAATGTTGGTAGCCCTCGGTAAAGAAAGTAAAGTAAAAGTAAGCAGACAATAAAGGAATCGATGTGTGAACAAACTAAACAAGAAAAAAATAAACAAATAAAATAATAAACAAATAAGAAGAAAAGAACGACATAGATTAAACACAACCGGAGCACGAGGCATGCAGCGCATCGTCCGTGCATAAGATATAACAGTTTATTTTAACTATGAAGTCTGATGTATGATGTCTGACTATGTCCGTGCACATACTTGTTCTGCATCTTCCCGCAACTCTGTGTTGTTCATGAACAATTCGTCTAGGGTGGACTCGTCAAAGAACACGGGCTCCGTGTCTACCATGTCGCTGTAGTTTTGCCAGCTCTCTCCATTCCCGTAGTGAAACAACGACATCGCCGCCTCGGGAATGGCGTCTGCAAAAGAAGATAGCGGCGACAATCTTGAGTAACAGCATAATTTAAGAATTGATCGAAATTTAAATAGAATATATTAACTTGTGGATTACGTGAAACAAATTTTAATCATTTATGATAAGTACGATAAAAATATAATTCTAGTTAATAGTAGTGTGATAACAATTTAATAGTCTGTAAATAATTATTTCTGCGAATTGTATCATAGCACATTGCACTGCTCTGTATTGCATTGCGCCATAATGTATCGTATCGTATCCTATTGTATCGCACAATATCATATCATGCCGCATCGTGTCTACATAAGATGAGCACAGTTGCTACGCGCAGTTGCTAGGTGCGGTTCACAGTTGCTAGGTACGGTTGCTAGGCGCAGTTGTTAGACGCAGTTGCTAGGCGCGGTTGCTAGGCGCGGTTGCTAGGAGCAGTTGCTAGGTGCTGTTGTTAGATGCGGTTAC
This sequence comes from Priapulus caudatus, assembly GCF_000485595.1. NCBI lineage: Eukaryota > Metazoa > Priapulida > Priapulimorpha > Priapulimorphida > Priapulidae > Priapulus > Priapulus caudatus. Next base: position 179,672 of record NW_014577854.1, read on the forward strand.
TATGCGTGGTTGCTATGCGCGGTTGCTACGTGCGGTTGCTAGTCGTCGCTACACTCACATTTCCGACCGAAATCCCAGAAATCCCGATCGCTGGCCGCATCCGGATCGGCAATGACCTTGACAGCGTTTCGGTCGCAGAAGTCGTTGCTTGTGTCGCCGTCGAAGTCGCCTAGCAACCCGATCAACGTTCCCTTGTTTGACTGTGGCACTGATATCGCCGCCATCAGCATGCCGTCGTGTGGCGTCACCTGCAGAGTTGACGAGTCGTCGTCGTTGGATCGCCGTAATCACGTGTCTGTCACGTATATAACCTTCTCTCTCTTGACCCTTCTCCCTCTCTCTTCTCTCCCTTCCCCCTTCTCCCTCCCTCCTTCCTCCCTTCTCTCTTCATCTTCCCTCCATTCTCCCTTCATCCCCCTCCCTCCTCCCTCCCTTCTCTCTTCCGCCTCCCTCCCTTCTCCCTTCATTCCCTTCTCTCCTCCCTCTCTGCTCGCTTATCCTTGCCTTCTCTCTCTCTTCTCCCTTCTACCTCCCTTCTCCCCTGATCCTATGTTGGACGATTGTATATACACTATTATACATTAATTAGTTAATTCAGTTAACACGAATTATTTGTTGTGAACAATAGGCTTATACCATGTATGCTATTATTGATTGTGTTGCATATTATCAAGAGCTAATAAATGCCTATATTATAAATACCTATATTTATTAGCTCTTGATATTATATATACTATTGTTCCGTGTGTACAATGTTAGTGAGCGCACTAATAATATTCATTGTGTAGAGGTTTTGCATTATAATACTTATTATTAATAACATCATTGTTTATGGTTAAATCCTTAAATTATTAATCTTAAATTCTGAAGATGGCTGTCAGAACGACAGCTGAAACTGTCAAGGTAAATAATTTAAGGATTTAACCATGAACAATAATGTTATTAATGTTTTAAAAGAAATCCGACTATGAACTTTCAAGGAATACTTATTATTGCTTCTATTATATTACCTGCACAGCGAATAAGGTGTCGAACCCGATTAGCACCTCGACGTCTGAGACATTTGTCGTGAAACAGTCCTCGTCGACGGATGAATAGACCAGAGTTTCTTGTTTAACTCCATCCACCAACAATTCCAGACCACCGTTTGCGACTAGGTTAATCTGAGTAAAAAAAACACCAGAGAGACCGGGTACAAGATGGCGTTGCGCAAAAGATGCGTTGTTCCCCGACCGCCGAGAGCGGTTAAGCCGCGCACTTCCGCGGGACTGGGCGCACGCTACCGCGGGGTGTTGTATGTAGCATCTCGCGCTGCCCGCTATACGAATTCGCGCGCCAAAAAAAAGCGGGCAGCGTAACATCGCGCAGTTTTCGGGACACGTACATCGGCTCGGCTACATCGGCTTCGGGGGGGGGGC
>NW_014577854.1:181102-185664 GCF_000485595.1 Priapulus caudatus
TCTCTCTCTCTCTCTCTCTCTCTCTCTCTCTCTCTCTCTCTGTAGTTATTCATCAATATCACATATCGAGATATCGGTTCGTGCTTAGAACACGAAACACGCACGCACGCACTCACACACGAAAATACGCACCCACACATGCGAATACTCATGCACTACGCGCGCATGCACGCACACACGGACGTCCGCGAGCAAGCACGCGCGCACGCACGCGAACGCGCACTCAAACAAGCACGCACGCACGCACGCAAACACTCACGCAAGCAATCACGCACAGTCATGATAGTGGTTGATGACTAAGGGCACTGCTGTTGCTGCTTGCTAGTGGTGGTGGTGGCGTTCGCTCTCTGTTATCCGAACATATTATTCCTCATAGTTGATCGTTGACCCGCCCTACGTCAACACAACTAGTCACCGCACACACACAGTTAACCACGTGACCGTTTACATCCAACCACGTGACCACGTGACCCTATTGAGAAACACCCAAAAATATCAGCCGTTAGTAAATTATTTGTACTTTTTTTCAGTCCATAGATGGTATTCCCATTTTTTACTAATCGTTGTTGATGACATTAAAAGGCAAGCCGGACACCAAAGAGCCAAGAATCCGCGTAAAAAATTTCACTGTAAACAATTAGTTTTTACGAAAAAGTGTTCGACGAAAAACGAATCACGAGAAACCGTCATTATGAAAGTGACGTTAAAAAGTGACGTGAAAGTTCAATCTGACGATGAATCCGAGAAGAGAAGTAGAAAATCGCAATGCAAAACGTCGCGAATAAAATTAATCGTTTTTAATAATTTTCGCACTAACGTTAAATTACGAGGTGTTTTAATACGAAACACCGTACACACAGAACACCAGTGACGACTGGTGACAGATTTAAGGAGGCAGTGTCGGAGGACACCAGGGCCCGGTTTCACGAAGCGTGATTAACTTTAATTATAGTTAAATCAATAATCATGATTAACTTCCCGTAATTATGATTAGTTAATCATACTTAAAAATCTGTTTTACGAAGTGATTTAATTACATATGTAACTAATCACATAATTAGCCGAGTTAAACACGAATTACACTGTATTCAAAATGGCGGACAACGCAAAAAGTACCTGCAAAACAGTACCTGAAAAGGAATTAATTTGCAATTATAATTAGTACCGCTAATCTTAGATAATTTAAATTTCCGTGGGAAAAAATTGAAGCAAAATATCCAATTGTAAAATCTGCAGTCTACTTACTGTACTAGTACTACCTACATACTACTTCTAGTACTAGCATCTAATTACGATTAGTGGATTTAATTCTGCTCTTGAGTACAATTAAATATTGTGATTAACTTAGTCATGATTAAAGCTAATTACGCTTCGTGAAACAGTCACTTCAATTTAATTACGGGAGGTTAATCATTTTTAGTGATTTACGTATAATTTAGGACTTAATTACACTTCGTGAAACCGGCACCATGCAGTTCGGTCTTTCATGCCTGCGGCTCCGAAAAGCTTTTTGTTCGCATCCAGGATAACGTTCGATTCGACTCGCGACGCCATTTTGTTATGGAGTACGATTATTCATTTCATATTTCTATTATTATTTTATTTTATTATTATAGTATTTATTTAGCACGATTGGATGTCACGTTATTGTATTTCTCGCGCAGCTAAACGTAGCTAAACGTAGCTAACCCTAACGTAGTGTACCAGTACGTAATGACCAGTACAACATCAACGACTGATTACTGTACATGTACCCTCTCTCTCCACCCTTCTCTCTCTTTCTCCGTTCATCTCTCTCTCTCTCTCTCTCTCTCTCTCTCTCTCTCTTTCTCTCTTTCTCTCTCTCTCTCTCTCTCTCACAGCAGGCAGCAGTAGCAGTAGGGCAGTAGGCAGTAGCAGTAGCAGTAGGCAGTAGGTAGCACTAGGAATAATGATAATCATCAATAACAGCTAAGTACTAATGATAATGATAATGATTAATGATAATGATAACATATTAAATGATAATGATAATGATAATGGATAATGATAAGATACATGAAAATGATAATGATAAATGATAATGATAATGATAATGATAATGATAATGATAATGAATAATGATAATGATTAATGATAATGATAAATGATAATGAATATGATAATGATGACAGAATTGACGATGACGATGACGACGGACAATGAAAACGACAACGAGCAACGATAACGATAAACGGTAATGATTTCACGCCATAGGATTCACTTACGATTGTCTATGACACAGAGGAGGCGTGGAGAGCCCTCTACGGACGAAGACCAAAATCATGTGACCTGGCAAAAACATACACCGCATGGACGTCATCAGTCACGTGACAAATTGGCACGTGGATCAAAAGTGCCGGCCCTACCAGTCACAAATTACTACCAGCACGTTGAGGTTAAGATCAAGAGCAAAGATTTTCTTGCTTCCAACAAATTGTGCGGTAACATCAACCTTTTTCATACAGCAATATTTATTCAAATGCCAACAATAAATTATCTATATCGCGAAATGTTTGTAATTATTTTTACGTGCAAACAGTTGTTCGTGCAAAATTCATGGCGTGCGTTCATGTGTCGCGTTTATGTGTCGGCGTTCATAGTGTCGCGTGCAATGTGCGCGCGTATATTCGCCTACTACAGCATGCAAAGCTGTGACACCCAAAATGCTCTCTTGCAGTGCCCATATCCTACAGGTGGCGCTAGTGTCGACGGGTTGCAAGACGTTTTGCTCCTTTCATTATGCTGAGTCTACATGGGGAAGGAGAGGAAACGCATGCTATGCCCGTAATGATCTCTTATTGGCTACTCGGACGACAAGGAAAGAAACGAGACGATTCAACTCGAACAAAAATGTCCGCCTACGACATGCGAACGAAGATTGTGGGGAAGGCACTGGTACGCATGTCGCATTGATGACTCATGCCCCACTCTCTCCGCGCTCTCTTACAAGCGCTTCTTTTTTACTTTCTCTGTTCAATAGCGCTCTCTCTCTCTCATCTCTTCTCACTTCGCTCTCTCTCTCATCTCTCTTCTCTCGTCTCCTCTCTCTCTCTTCTCTGCTCTCTGCTCCTCTCTCTCTCTCCTCTCTCTCTCTCTCTCTCTCTCTCTCGCTCTCTTCCCTCTCTCTCTCCTCTCTCCTCTCTCTCCTCTACATTCTCTCTCTCTCCTCTCTCTTCTCTCTCTCTCTCCTCTCTCTCTCTCTCTCTCTCGCTCTCTCTCTCTCTCTTTCATCTCTCTCTCTCTTCTCTCATTCTCTCTCTCTCTATCTGCTGCTCCTCTCTCATCTCTCTCTCTCTCGCTCTCTTCTCTCTCTCTCTCCTGTCTGCTCTCCCTGTGCTCTGCTCGTCCTGTCTCTGTCTCTGTTCTGTCTCTCTCCTTTTTTCTGCCTGTCTCTCTCTCGTGCAGCTCTGCCTGTCTCTGCTATCTTTATCTCCTGTCTCTGTCTTTCTCCCTCTCTCGTCTCTCTCTCTCTCTCCTCTCTCTCTTCTCTCATCTCTCTCACACTGCACTCTCTCTCTCTCTCTCTCTCTTCTCTCTCTTTATCTCTCTCGCCCCGTCTTCTATTTCTGCGCTTGCTATATCTCTTTCACCTCTCTCATCCAGACTTCTCTCTCCACTCTTATTCTCCTCCATCTCTCTCTCTTTTCTCTCTCTCTCTCTCTCTCTCTCTCTCTCTCTCCTTAGTGCAGTAAAGTTCGTTGGTGTAAAAAACCAGCACGGCGCCTCAGCGTCTCTATTGACAAACTGTGAATGTTTGTTTTCGCCCCCGCAGAGCCAGCCGTGCAAGGTCGCTGGATGTACGAGTGACGTCATCGTCGTCGAGCCGAGAGAATCCGCGCCTGCTCTGTCCGAGTGGCCGACAGCGGCGACGTCCGTCCTGCGCTCGGCAGAACCTGTCAAGCACCAACGCAGGCAGGCCGACCGAGATGTCGCGCTTCACATCAAGGTGAAAGTCTGAATATCTGCTTCCGTTATGCGCTGCATTCCTTTATGCTGGTTTTGATATTTTTTTACTTTTTTTTTTTTTTTTTTTATTTTTTTTTTTTTTTTTAATTTTTTACTCGCTTATGCTGCATTCCTTTAGGCTGCATTCTTATATGCTGGCTTTCCCATTATGCTGGGGCATTCCTTTATGGCTGCTTTCCATTATGCTGCAATTCTTTGAGCATGCTTTCCTTTGTGCTGTATTCCTTATATGCTGCTTTCCTTTATGCTGCATCCTTTGATGCTGCTTTCCTTTAATGTTTGCATTGCCTTTATGCTGGCTTTCCTTTATGGCTGCTTTTCCTTTTTTGGTGGCGCATTGCGCGCTTATGGCGCTAACGCATATGTTCGATGTCTATATGAATCAAGAGGCTCATAAATAGAGCTCTCTATTTGAGCTCTTGATATGAATCTAGCGTTGTCATAAATCTGGTCCTGATATGGTAAAACCGCGCATCTATGCAGTCTTTAGACGACAAACGCGCTTATGTATGGTCGAGCGTTGTCAGGATCGTATAAATACAGTGTATCATATGTATAATACAGACAGTAATGCT
>NW_014577854.1:185689-195718 GCF_000485595.1 Priapulus caudatus
TATATTATATATATATATATATATATAGCTTCACGTTATACGAGATTATGCAAGGGCCCTCTATAGTGTTGGGTTGATAGCTGGCAACAAAGTTGCTAGAAAATGCTCTTTGTCATTAAAAACAAAGGATTCCACCAATGTAAGTGTTAGCTAACTCTAACTTAGCATTGCTGTAGCTAACTTAAACTATGAGTAAGCTGTTAGCTACTCAAATACATAATTATGAGTGTGCCCTCTCAATTTACATTGTTTAGTTTCTGACTAAGCGTCACGAGGTGGCCGTATGTGGTTCTAGCAGTGGCTCTGTTAAATCACTGGTCAGGTATTATAGTATGTCGCTTTTAGTACTTGGGTATAGTAATAGTACCCAGTGGCTTATTAATTATACAGCTCGAGTGGGGGGTTAAATAAATAAAGGCCCAGGGATGTAGCGGCATATAATAGCATAACCCATGCAAGGGCCGCCTGCTAATGGTCAGTTCATACGCAGAATAGCGGCAGAATGCGTAGACGAAAACTTTTGGTTTAATGCCAAAGACATTTTCTAACAACTATCGTTGCCAGCCTACACCCAAATACCGCTTTTTCCAAATACTCACGCCAATTTTTCACACACCCCTTCCCAAACAACATCACGCCACGCACGTACACACATGTACTACATCCACGCACGCTACAGACACAGGCACACAACGCACGCCACGCACGCACCCGTGCACGCATCACGCACAAGTATATTTTAGCCCCACCTTCAGCCCGCAGCTACTTAAACCAAATAGCGTGCGGCACACACGAATTAGACATTGAATTCACACAATCGCACCCCGCGATGCGATATTCACACGGCTTATTCGTCTATCTTTCGGCTTCATCCAAACACACTACTCGCATCTATCCGAGTGCTAGGCCTTTTCTTCAAATTAAAATTGAAGCTTTTAACCCTGCAAAATTGCTAAAGTTATGCAGGTCTAGCTTTCGGTAGAATAGACTTCAAGGATGCCTGAATTTTTTTTTTTTGAAAACAGCATTCAATTTGGCAAAATTCACAACTTTAAAGATCTGGTGTTATGGATCCAGCACGATCTTAAAGTGGCGCCATTTACACGTTCAATGATTCTGGTGGCTAGAGCCAGCTAAAAAAATATTTATGCTTCTATACTAAAAAAAGTCTAGGCTGAGCTGTTGAAGCATCTCGTATCAAATGTTACTGTGGTTACGTCAGACGCATTCTGGCAATATGCCCTGCACCCGCTCTGGCGCACCGGGCCTTTACAAATGGAGCTCTGCACGCTTCTATTGCAATCTGTTCAAGTAAGAGCAGCTGAAAATAATAATAGGTTATAAATAATTGGAATAGGTAGGACATGAGGTACTATCACAGCTTCAGATCAAAGACTTGCGTTTGCCGCTTCGCGAGCAGCTTTGTGCAAAATGTGCTTATCAGCTCAAAAGTGTAACAATTACAGCGTATTAAATTTTGCGCTCCTCAGCAATAAATATGTGTCTAACCGGCATAACACCGCCGAATTCTTAGTAAACTCCGGCTTGCACAAGTCCCTCGTACACAGCCGGTACTTCAATAGCCTGTTTCCGCTACATGTGCAGGATGCAACTTAACAAATCTGTAAACAGGCACTGAATTTTTTACAATAGCATGATAATTAGCCCTTTTGCCCTTGCGCCTTTATAAACATTTTGGTCTTTTTGAAAATAACTCTACATGGGCAACTTTCGATTATGTGATATGCTTTGATTCTTATCATTTTTGGTCGGCATTTATAATTGTAACTAATATTTTGCAGGAGTTACGTATTTTAAATCTAGTATATATTCTAAGATTGCGTTTTTAATTGTTAGTGGATATAATTTACGACAACAACATTTAAGTGATATCTATTGTCTTACCATGCGGACATCTAATTATTGCTAAATATCATCAATTTCAGTTTTATACTGCCTGATGATATACTTGTTTTGCAAAATGTATTTTAATGTAACGTTGCTTAAACACTAGTTTCTGCAATTAAACCTATTATTCTATCTATCCTATCTATCTTACCTTCCTCGCTCCTTTCTCCCTCTCACACACATCTCTCCCCCTGTTTATACTTACTACCCCTTCCTTCCCTCACACACATCTCTCCCCTGCTAGAACCTTTCCACGCCCTCTCCTTTCGTTTACATACACACGTCTCGCCGGTACTCCGACTGCGACGTAAGACATCTGGGACCAGATTTGCGTAACGCGGAAGATATCTGAGTGTAATACCCTGCGAAGCAACACCACCGTAAAAGAGAAGGAGAGGCGGAGAGCAGAGAGACGTGAGACAATGATCCGACATATATACCGACGTGGGCTCTCACACCGGCACTTTCAGCAGTCGTGACGCACGGCATCCAGCTCCTCTCCGTCTGTTATATGTACGTCGCAGCATCTCGTACTAGCACACTACGTACTAGTCGAGTGCTGAAGCAGAAGGAGGAGAGCAGAATAGAGCAGCCAGAGAGAAGAAGATAGCCCCAGAGGAGAGAGAAAGAGAGCCAGAGAGAGAGATCGAGAGAGAGAGAGAGCAGAAGGAGTACTCTGCGCAGCGGAGAAAGACATCTGCCAATATCACACGACCCTGCACACACCACACACACACACACACACACACACACACACACACACACACACCACAACACACACACACACACACACCCTCCCACACACACACACCACCGGCTCTACACGCAAGAAGGGAAGACCGTTTACTCGGAGCGTCACAATCAACGCGCACACACCGGCGCCCGCAGCTGACATTCACGTACACACACGTGTCGTGCGGAGAGTGCATTATACTATACACTGACATTAGGAGCAATCGTTACGGAATGGATGAATGAATCAAGATTATAAGGACGCCGCCATCGACAGATGGCCAGGAGGCTGAGGCATTAAATTACGTCATCGTCGTCATCGCCGTTGTTGTTAGTATACTTGTTCAGATGTGACGCTCGCAGAGTAATACTCAAAGTGAGTGCAATGCTGCATTATTACTACTGCTATATATATATATTTATTTATTTCATATATATATTTATATATTTTATTTATTTATTTATTTATTCATACAATCACGTTGTTATTGCTGTTGCTGCTTATGATAATGGTTACTGAAGCTGCTGCTGCTTGCTGCCTAGCTGCTGCCTGCTGCCCTGCCTGCTGCTCGCTGCTGCCCTGCTGTTACTGTTACTGCTAGCCTGCTACTGCTGTTGCTGCTGCTGATGTTGTTGTTACTTGCCACTATAGAAGCATTAGAATTACACTGGTTAGGTAGATGCGATACCATACTTTACGATACGATACTATACTCGCATACGATGGCGAACGCGGAAAACATTCCGCAAGACGGCGGCATCATATACGTCTCTCTCACTCTCCTCTCACTCTACTCTCGATATTCGTTATGAAAATTAATAGTCATACTCTTTCTATTCAGTAGCTCGAGTAAAGGGGGCGCCGCACTGTAGTGTGTAGTGTGTGCGAGAGACCTGTTTAGCGCCACGCCCCCCCCCCCCCCCGCCCCCCCCCCCCCCCCCCCCCCCCCCCCCCCCCCCCCCCCCCCCCTACCGCATTTGCGGCCAGTTTCGTGCTACGTCGCGTGCCGCTTTATTATGTCTCTCTTCGTATTATGCTCTCACCACTCAGCGCTCGCATGTGTGCTTATCTGCCGGTTATGGGCTCTCGCAAAGCAAATTAACAATAGTTCTCAATATATGGTATTCACTCGCTCTCTCTCTCTCTCTCTCTCCTCTCTCTCTTTTCTTTTTTACTCTGATCACGCCCCACAGGTACATGCACACGCCACGCACACGCGCACGCACACGCCACACCACGCACACATATGTATATATAATGCTATATATGCGTTCTTGTGTTTTTGTTGTTCGTGAGTGGCGTGCGTGTGGGGGTGTTATGTGTGGTTTGGCGTTGGTGTGTGGGCTGTGTGTGTGTGTGGGTGTGTGCTGTGTGTGTGTTGGTGTGGCGTCTTGGTTGTGTGTGTGTGTGTGCTGTGTTTGAGGGTGCTTTCGTCCTGCGCGCGGTGTATATATATATACGGAGGTGCGTGCGTGCCGTGCGCTGTGTGCTTTGCTCACGCTGCCGAACGCCTCGCCGGCCGGCGTGGCCTACGCCTCGGGGTTCGTCGCTGGGCTGCATGTATGCATTCATTCGAGTATGCCAACGCGGGGCGGAAGCCGATTAAATCATGGCGCAATTAGTAATTATTAGTTAACAATTAACACAATGAAAGCGAAACCACTTTGTCGTTTCAGAACCGAAATACAGGTGCGTTTCTACATCTGCTTTCATATATCTTAATGATTATAATCTTATAGGGGAGCAAGCTGTATCTTATATTTAAACGCCCAGCGACACACAAATCTAACGTCTTATTTATCAACAACCCTCATTAGATAGTGTTGTGTATATCGCGTAGCTAAACGATTAGCGTCAGCGGCCCCAGCCTTTAATAAAAACCCGGCGCTTTACCTCATGTGTTTGTCAATTAATCAGACGACTAGATGCGCTCTGGTAGAAGTCATAATGTATATATCATAGCATGACACTACCCACACACACGCCTCACCTCCCTTTCCCGCACACACCACCCATGTAGACACAAGGACACAATCACACACACACACACACACCACACACCACACACACACCACATCACACACACACACACACACACACACACACACACAGAGACGACACAACACACACAGCACGCACGCACACACAAAACGCACGCACGCCACACACACCACACACGACACACTCACACACACACACACACACAATGCCACATGCACGCACGCGCACACAGCATAATATATATATATATTATATATTATATATATTATATATATATATGTATATACATTTTATATAATATATATATATCGGTGAAAATCGCATGGGTGCCATATTCTATCTGTAACGCTCCTCAAAATCATCGTTTGGTTGATGACTTGAACAAACGTCTGCTAGCCGCAAAACAACACCCAGCATCACACAAACATGGCGCGCCTCCGTTGCCGCTGGCAACGCGCCAAAACTTGTGTACCTTGCCAGTTACATCTTCAGCGTTAGGCGTAGTTTTGCCCCGAATTCTGAAGTTCAGTCGGTGACGCCCATTGCGCGACCGGTTTGCCCGCGCATTTATGGTACACATCGTGCCCTCAATTTAAAGTGTGACTATCTATTTAAAATACAGAGCTTCGCGAACTGTATATATTATATATATCTTATTATATATAATTATATATATATATATACACGTATATTATCATATTTTATTTATTATCTTTCTCTCTCCCTTATCCTTCCATCTCCGGTCTACCTGTTTTTTTTCCTCCCTCTCTCTCTTCTCTCTCTCTCACCATTTGCCTCCCATCTCCCGCTGATCTCTCTCTTTCAGATATACTATATATATATATTATTTAATTATTGCTAAAACGAAAAATACGGTTTGAAACAAAGCGTACAAGTGTGATTCGCTGCGTAGCTTCAATCGCGTGCTTATCTGTGTTCAATATGCATAGGATCGACATTCCCACGCGCCTCCCACTTACTCCATTCCCCGTGTCCCTTTACCCCTATATCACCGAATGGTTCGCCTGGCGGTCATATTGCGTCTGCAAATATTTGGTGGCAAAGGCAGTAGGCCTACATGCTGCCGGCGCCATTGAGCCTGCTTCTAACGCGTGGGAGTAACGCAGTAACACCAACTAGACTGACTGAGATCGCATATATAATTTATACCATGTATGCAAATCAAGTATTAAAGCTCCAAGCTTGAGAAGAAGAAGAGGAGAAGAGCAGAGAGAGAGAGAGGGTAGAGGAGAGAGAAGCAGCGACCGAGGAGAGAGAGAGAGGGCCAGAGAGAGATACGGGAAAGACGGAACGGAGAGGAGGGAGAGGAGAGACGAGACGCCGGAGAACGAGCGCGACTCTGGAGCTGCAGAGGCGACGGAGAGAGATAGATGAGAGAGATGGGGCCTGGCGAGGCAGATCGGAGGAGCAGGAGAGACCCCGAGCTCGGACCGGACTTCGGATTTCGAGAGACCGGAGAGAGAGAGAGAGGAGGGGGGCTGGGGGGGGGGGTGATGTGCGGGTGCGCCGGGCCCGGCCTAGGCTGGGTGGCTGACGGTTCCGGCTGCCTGCATGTGGCGGGGGGCGTGGGGGGAGGGGTATGGTGCGCGCAGAAGGGTGGAGGAGGAGAGAGGACATGGACGAGGGGTGCGTGCAGCGGATGGGGGTGCGATGCAGCAGAAGGACCTAGAGGAAGAGAGGTGGGAGAGAGGACCGCGCCGCGCGAGCAGAGCCGGCGTCGGGGTGAGGCGAGCAGAGATGCGCCCCCGCCGCCGCGGGGCATGAAGCAAGAGCAAGCACGAGAAGAAAACTGCTCGGGAGAGAGATGAGAGAAAGCATTGAAAGAAGAAAGGGCAGAGCAGGATGTTGTTGTTGTTGTTGTTGTTGTTGTTGTTGTTGTTGTTGTTGTTGTTGTTGTTGTTGTTGTTGTTGTTGCCTTCCAGAGTAACATAATTTGTACTCACGATGGCGCCACCTTCGCCATTAGCATCGATATCGGTCCAGTAGGGGGCGATGATTGGAACTCCATTACTCGGCCAGCCGTCGGTCGAGTACAAGCTGTTGTAAGCCTTTCCCAGCGTGACGTATCCGTTACTACTCACCTGTATACGTAAAGCTGGGTTTACACTACCGACTTTGTGTTGGCGATTTGGCGAATTGGACCAACTTCCCAACTATACTACCAACAATCGGCAGTGTAAAGACAAAAGTTGCGCGACCAACCGATCGATAGCAACTAGTTGGGAGATTAGAACATGTTCTATTTTCGCCAACTCGGAGTTGCCGTATTGCGGAATTGGTCCAACCGCCAATTTGACAACAAAAAGTCGGTAGTGTAAACCCAGCTTAAAGCCATCACACGTGAGTAGATGTATACAACAGGAAACTTCTGTTCTTCGGAATTCTTCGTTACGAAGGCACGATGCCTTCACTTACTAAAGGTAGCTCTTGAATAGCGAAGTCGCTTTTCTAATGACTGACATTGCGTAAATGCCGTAATTGCGATGGTGGTAATTAAGTATATGCGCTGTCAGTTGGAATATAAAACAAGCGCACAGCTCATTAGAGCAAGCCAAAGCATCGCAAAGAGACTAGTTTCCATGCTCCACGAGCACACCGCTGTGTTCCAGAAACACGAAGAAGACGGAAGATGAATCAAAACATCCAACTGACTGTTATGTCCACGACCTCCCCTCCCCCTCTCCATCTCCAATGGGTATTGTTGCTACAAAATAATCGGAAGACCAAGCTACACCAGTTCTTACATGTTTTCCACGCCCTCATGCCACATCGTCGACTTTTCAGTACTACGTTGCTAAGCATCGTAGTTTGAACGCCCCTACCCACACGATGATTGGCTACAGCTACCTGTCAATCACTCCAGGCGGTGGGCGTGTCTGTACTTACGTAGACATGGTGGTAGATGTTATTTCCTAAGGGTATCCCTGCCGTGACGTATACAGGACCTTGGATAACGTCATCTCCGGTAAAATTCCATCTCGCATTTTCGTACGGGAAGAACAATTCTGTAATGGAGTTAAATGTTTCTCGTTTTTTCCCCGCGAGATGTCGCAACTAGCGCCCGCCATTCCATCACTACCGTTATCACTACGCAACGCACTGGATCGTGAGTTCCTAGTGTTTTCCCATTCCCCTTTTTCTTCCCTTTGCACTGTACGCGTGGTGTGTTGCTAGTATGTCTGGATGTTTCGTATACATACTACCCCGTACTCTATGTACAGGGGGCTGTACGTATCTGTGATTTTCACCACAATAGGCTTGATTTTCACACGTACGTTAATCACACCTGATCTCTTAGTTCTTTTTCTCCTCGTGGAGAATAGTGCTGGAAATCACACTGATACTTGGTCAAAACTAGGAGCGTCTCTGCGAGGGAGAACTCTACGTGCTAAACTTTACCTTTTGTTTTACGCACTTCCTACCCTCTTTCTCGCACGCTATAGACCTTACTCCTCCTCCCCCTCTCTCTCTCTCTCGTGCGCCTTTCCCCTCCCTCCCTCACGCTCACTCTCTTCTCCCTTCATTCTGCTCTCTCGTGCGTGTTCCCCCTCCGTCTTCACTCTCACTCTTATCTTTTCTCTTGTCCTCCTCTCTCTCTCTCTCTCTCTCTCTCTCTCTCTCACCTCTCTCTCTCTCCCTCTCTCTCTCTCTCTTTAGCTGCGGCGAGAAATACAATAAACGTGAATCCATCGTCTAAATAAATAACTATAATAATAAAAAAATAACTAATAGCAATATGAAATGAATAATCGTACTCGGCATACAAAATGGCGTCGCTAGTCGAATCGACGTATCCTGGATGCTGAACAAAAAGCTTTTCGGTAAGCCGCAGGCCATGAAAGACGGAACTGCATGTGTGCCGGTTCACGAAAAGTGGTAATTAAGTCCTAAATATACGTAAATCACTAAAAATGATTAACCTCCGTCGTAATTAAAGTGAAGTGATGTTACAAGCGTAATTACTTTAATCATGACTAAGTTAATCACAATATTTTAATTGTAACTCAAAGAGCAGATTAAATCCACTAAACCGTATTAGATCTAGTACTAAGAATAGTAATGTAGGGTAGTACTAGGTACAGTCAAGTAGACTTGCACGATTTACAATTGGATATTTGCTTCAATTTTTACCACGGAAACTCTTAAAATATATCTAAGATTAGCGGTAACTGAATTACTAATTGCAATTTAATTCTTTTTTCAGGTACGTTTTGCAGGTACTTTTGGGCGTTGTCCGCCATTTGAATACATGTGAATTCGTGTTTAATCGGCTAATTATGTGATAGTTAACAATGTAATTAAATCACTTCGTAAAACAGATTTTAAGTATGATTATACTATCATAATTACGGGAGTTAATCATATTATTGATTAACATAATTAAAGTTAATCACGCTTTCGTGAAAACCGGGCCCTGGTGTCCTCCACACTGCCTCCTTAAATCTGTCACCAGTCTCACTGGTGTTCTGTGTGTACGGTGTTTCGTATTAAAAACACCTCGTAATTTAACGTTAGTGCGAAAATTATTAAAAACGATTAATTTATTCGCGACGTTTTGCATTGCGATTTTCTATTCTCTCTCGGATTCACGTCAGATTGAACTTTCACGTCACTTTTTACGTCACTTTCATAACTACGGTTTCTCGTGATTCGTTTTCCGTCGAACACTTTTCGTAAAACTAATTTTTACATGAAATTTTTTAGCGGATTCTTGGCTGTTTGTGTCCGCTTGCTTGTAATGTCATCACAAACGATTAGTAAAAAATGGAATACCATCTATGGACTGAAAAAAAGTAAAATAATTTACTAACGGCTAATATTTGTGGTGTTTCTCAATAGGGCACGTGTCACGTGGTTGGTTGTAAACGGTCACGTGGTTAACTGTGTGTGTGGCTGTGACTAGTTGTGTTACGTAGGGCGGGTCAACGATCGACTATGAAGGAATAATATGATCGGAATAACAAGAGGCGAACGCCACCACCACCCTACAAGCAGCAACAGCAGTGCCCTTAGTCATCACCACTATCATGACTGTGCGTGATTGCTTGCGTGAGTGTTTGCGTGCGTGGCGTGTGTGCTTGTTGAGGCGCGTTCGCGGTGCGTTCGCGCGTGCTTGCTCGCGAGTCCGTCGTGTGCGTGGCATGCGCGCGTAGTGCATGAGTATTCGCATGTGTGGGTGCGTTTTTCGTGTGTGGTGCGTGCGTGGCGTGTTTCGTGTTCTAAGCACGAACCGATATCTGATAGTGTGAATATTATGAATAAGAGGGCAGAGAGAGAGAGAGAGAGAGAGAGAGAGAGAGAAAGAGAGAGTGAGGAGGAGAAGAGAGAGGGAGAAGAGCGAGAGAGAGAGAGAGGAGAAGCAGAGT
>NW_014577854.1:195743-204278 GCF_000485595.1 Priapulus caudatus
ACACACACACACACACACACACACACCACAACACACACACACACACACACCCTCCCACACACACACACCACCGGCTCTACACGCAAGAAGGGAAGACCGTTTACTCGGAGCGTCACAATCAACGCGCACACACCGGCGCCCGCAGCTGACATTCACGTACACACACGTGTCGTGCGGAGAGTGCATTATACTATACACTGACATTAGGAGCAATCGTTACGGAATGGATGAATGAATCAAGATTATAAGGACGCCGCCATCGACAGATGGCCAGGAGGCTGAGGCATTAAATTACGTCATCGTCGTCATCGCCGTTGTTGTTAGTATACTTGTTCAGATGTGACGCTCGCAGAGTAATACTCAAAGTGAGTGCAATGCTGCATTATTACTACTGCTATATATATATATTTATTTATTTCATATATATATTTATATATTTTATTTATTTATTTATTTATTCATACAATCACGTTGTTATTGCTGTTGCTGCTTATGATAATGGTTACTGAAGCTGCTGCTGCTTGCTGCCTAGCTGCTGCCTGCTGCCCTGCCTGCTGCTCGCTGCTGCCCTGCTGTTACTGTTACTGCTAGCCTGCTACTGCTGTTGCTGCTGCTGATGTTGTTGTTACTTGCCACTATAGAAGCATTAGAATTACACTGGTTAGGTAGATGCGATACCATACTTTACGATACGATACTATACTCGCATACGATGGCGAACGCGGAAAACATTCCGCAAGACGGCGGCATCATATACGTCTCTCTCACTCTCCTCTCACTCTACTCTCGATATTCGTTATGAAAATTAATAGTCATACTCTTTCTATTCAGTAGCTCGAGTAAAGGGGGCGCCGCACTGTAGTGTGTAGTGTGTGCGAGAGACCTGTTTAGCGCCACGCCCCCCCCCCCCCCCGCCCCCCCCCCCCCCCCCCCCCCCCCCCCCCCCCCCCCCCCCCCCCTACCGCATTTGCGGCCAGTTTCGTGCTACGTCGCGTGCCGCTTTATTATGTCTCTCTTCGTATTATGCTCTCACCACTCAGCGCTCGCATGTGTGCTTATCTGCCGGTTATGGGCTCTCGCAAAGCAAATTAACAATAGTTCTCAATATATGGTATTCACTCGCTCTCTCTCTCTCTCTCTCTCCTCTCTCTCTTTTCTTTTTTACTCTGATCACGCCCCACAGGTACATGCACACGCCACGCACACGCGCACGCACACGCCACACCACGCACACATATGTATATATAATGCTATATATGCGTTCTTGTGTTTTTGTTGTTCGTGAGTGGCGTGCGTGTGGGGGTGTTATGTGTGGTTTGGCGTTGGTGTGTGGGCTGTGTGTGTGTGTGGGTGTGTGCTGTGTGTGTGTTGGTGTGGCGTCTTGGTTGTGTGTGTGTGTGTGCTGTGTTTGAGGGTGCTTTCGTCCTGCGCGCGGTGTATATATATATACGGAGGTGCGTGCGTGCCGTGCGCTGTGTGCTTTGCTCACGCTGCCGAACGCCTCGCCGGCCGGCGTGGCCTACGCCTCGGGGTTCGTCGCTGGGCTGCATGTATGCATTCATTCGAGTATGCCAACGCGGGGCGGAAGCCGATTAAATCATGGCGCAATTAGTAATTATTAGTTAACAATTAACACAATGAAAGCGAAACCACTTTGTCGTTTCAGAACCGAAATACAGGTGCGTTTCTACATCTGCTTTCATATATCTTAATGATTATAATCTTATAGGGGAGCAAGCTGTATCTTATATTTAAACGCCCAGCGACACACAAATCTAACGTCTTATTTATCAACAACCCTCATTAGATAGTGTTGTGTATATCGCGTAGCTAAACGATTAGCGTCAGCGGCCCCAGCCTTTAATAAAAACCCGGCGCTTTACCTCATGTGTTTGTCAATTAATCAGACGACTAGATGCGCTCTGGTAGAAGTCATAATGTATATATCATAGCATGACACTACCCACACACACGCCTCACCTCCCTTTCCCGCACACACCACCCATGTAGACACAAGGACACAATAACACACACACACACCACACACCACACACACAACACACACACCACATCACACACACACACACACACACACACACACACACAGACACGACACAACACAACCACACAACACACACACACACAACACACAGCACCACCCACACACACACACACACACACACTCACACACACACACACACACAATGCCACATGCACGCACGCGCACACAGCATAATATATATATATATATATATATTATATATCATTATATATATATATGTATATATCATAATTATATAATATATATATATCGGTGAAAATCGCATGGGTGCCATATTCTATCTGTAACGCTCCTCAAAATCATCGTTTGGTTGATGACTTGAACAAACGTCTGCTAGCCGCAAAACAACACCCAGCATCACACAAACATGGCGCGCCTCCGTTGCCGCTGGCAACGCGCCAAAACTTGTGTACCTTGCCAGTTACATCTTCAGCGTTAGGCGTAGTTTTGCCCCGAATTCTGAAGTTCAGTCGGTGACGCCCATTGCGCGACCGGTTTGCCCGCGCATTTATGGTACACATCGTGCCCTCAATTTAAAGTGTGACTATCTATTTAAAATACAGAGCTTCGCGAACTGTATATATTATATATATCTTATTATATATAATTATATATATATATATACACGTATATTATCATATTTTATTTATTATCTTTCTCTCTCCCTTATCCTTCCATCTCCGGTCTACCTGTTTTTTTTCCTCCCTCTCTCTCTTCTCTCTCTCTCACCATTTGCCTCCCATCTCCCGCTGATCTCTCTCTTTCAGATATACTATATATATATATTATTTAATTATTGCTAAAACGAAAAATACGGTTTGAAACAAAGCGTACAAGTGTGATTCGCTGCGTAGCTTCAATCGCGTGCTTATCTGTGTTCAATATGCATAGGATCGACATTCCCACGCGCCTCCCACTTACTCCATTCCCCGTGTCCCTTTACCCCTATATCACCGAATGGTTCGCCTGGCGGTCATATTGCGTCTGCAAATATTTGGTGGCAAAGGCAGTAGGCCTACATGCTGCCGGCGCCATTGAGCCTGCTTCTAACGCGTGGGAGTAACGCAGTAACACCAACTAGACTGACTGAGATCGCATATATAATTTATACCATGTATGCAAATCAAGTATTAAAGCTCCAAGCTTGAGAAGAAGAAGAGGAGAAGAGCAGAGAGAGAGAGAGGGTAGAGGAGAGAGAAGCAGCGACCGAGGAGAGAGAGAGAGGGCCAGAGAGAGATACGGGAAAGACGGAACGGAGAGGAGGGAGAGGAGAGACGAGACGCCGGAGAACGAGCGCGACTCTGGAGCTGCAGAGGCGACGGAGAGAGATAGATGAGAGAGATGGGGCCTGGCGAGGCAGATCGGAGGAGCAGGAGAGACCCCGAGCTCGGACCGGACTTCGGATTTCGAGAGACCGGAGAGAGAGAGAGAGGAGGGGGGCTGGGGGGGGGGGTGATGTGCGGGTGCGCCGGGCCCGGCCTAGGCTGGGTGGCTGACGGTTCCGGCTGCCTGCATGTGGCGGGGGGCGTGGGGGGAGGGGTATGGTGCGCGCAGAAGGGTGGAGGAGGAGAGAGGACATGGACGAGGGGTGCGTGCAGCGGATGGGGGTGCGATGCAGCAGAAGGACCTAGAGGAAGAGAGGTGGGAGAGAGGACCGCGCCGCGCGAGCAGAGCCGGCGTCGGGGTGAGGCGAGCAGAGATGCGCCCCCGCCGCCGCGGGGCATGAAGCAAGAGCAAGCACGAGAAGAAAACTGCTCGGGAGAGAGATGAGAGAAAGCATTGAAAGAAGAAAGGGCAGAGCAGGAAGAGAGAGAGACGCAGAGAGAGACAGAGGACGAGGAGAGAGAGAGTTAAGACGGCAGAAGGAGAGAGAATGTGGGGCAGCCGGAGAGAGGAGAAAAGAGAGACGAGAGAATGACCCGAGCAGGAGAGAGAGCATAGCAGGAGAGAGATGAGAGAGAGCAGAGAGGAGAAGAGGATGAGAGAGAGGGTACAGTTATAGCAATCGAGTCGTGATGTTGTACTGGCTCGATTAGGCGTACTGGTACACTACGGTTAGGTAGCCTACCGTTGTTAGCTACGCTTTAGCCTGCCGGCGAGAATTACAAATGATCGCTTGGACATCGAAGTCGTGTAGAGAGTAGAAGTACGTGGTATGAATAATTAAAATAAAATAATAATTAGAAGATTATGAAATGAATAATCGTACTCGCAGGTGAGACAGAAATGGGCGCCAACGTCGCCGACAGTCCGACATCGAGACTCTATTTCCTGGTATGCGAACAAAACGCTTTTTCGGTTAAAAGCCGCGAGGCCATGCAAAGGACCGGGGAAACTGGGCATCTGGGGTGCGCGGTTGTCAGCGAAGCCTGTAATTACCAGTCCGTGAAAATTCATACGTAATCACTAAAAATTGATTACACCTCTCGTAATTTAAGATGTAAGTGACTGGTTTTCACGAAGCGTAATGTGTTAGCTTTAATCATGACTAAGTTAATCACAATATTTCAATGTACTCGGAAGCCGGCCACGAAGTTAAATCCACTAATCGCTACATATAGATGCTAGTACTAGAAGTAGTATGATACCGCGTCCAGTACTAGTACAGTAACGTAGACTGCAGAGCAGATGGGATTTTACAATATGGAAATTTTGCGTTCAATTTTTTTCCCACGGAAATGTTAATTATCTAAGATTAGCCCGGCTACTAATTGATAATTGCAAATTAATTCCTTTATTCACGGTACCGTTCCCTTGCAGGCTACTTTTTGCGTTGGTCCGCCATTATTGAATTTACAGTGTAATTTAACCTCCCGCGTCGTTTTAGACTTCGGCGTAATTATGTGATTAGTAACAACGATGTACATTAGAATCACTTCCGGTGAAGACAGTTTTTTAAGGTATGATTGAACTAGATCATAATTACCGCGCGGATGTTTTAATCATAATTATTGATTAACTATAATCTAAAGTTAATCACGCTTTCGCTGAAACCGGCCCCTGGTTGTCCTCCGCCACTGCCTCCTTAAATCTGCCTCACCAGCATCACTGGTGTTCGGTGCTTGGTCGGTGTTTCGTACTATTAAAACACCTCGTAGTTGAATCGTTAGTGCGAAAGTATATTAACAACGATTAATTTATTCGCCGACGTTTTGCATTGCGATTCTTAATTCTCGTCTCGGTCATCAGTCAGAAGTTGAACTTTCACGTCACTTTTTAACCGTCACTTTCATAAACTACGGTTTCTCGTGTGCTATTCGTTTCTCGTCGAACACTTGTTCCGCTAAAACAGCTAATTCTTTACAATGAAATTTTTTTATGCGGTTTCTTGGCCTCGTTGGGTGTCCGCCTTGCCTTTCGTAATGTCCATCACAAGATTAGTAAAAAATGGACATACCATTCTATGGACTGAAAAAAAGTAAAAATAACTTTGACTAACGGCTAATATTTGTGCGATGCTTTCTCAATAGGGTCACCGGTGTCACGTGCGTTGCGCTGTAAACGGTCCACTGGGTTAACTGGTGTAGTGTGCTGTGATAGTCTGTGTTAACGTAGGGCGGGTCAACGATCGGACTATGAGGCAATCAATCATGATCGCGATAACAGAGCAATCGCGAACGCCACCACCACGCCTAGCAGCAGCAACAGCATGCCCTTATCATCACCCACTATCATGACCCTTGCCGTGATTGCTTGCCGTTGAGTGCTTGCGCTGCGTGCGTGCGCCATGCCTTTGTTCTTGAGGCGGGTCGCCCGTGCACGTCGCCCGCGCGTGCTCGCCTCCCGCGAAGCGCTCCGTGTCGTGACCGCTCCGCGATGCGGCGCCCGTAGTGCATCCGTACGTCCATTCGCATACCGTGTGGCCCCCTCAGCCCGGTGCGGTGGTGTATTTGTCGTGCTGTGGTGCGGGTGCGTCGGTGTGTCGTGTCTGAGAGCACGGAAGCGTGATGTATAAGGTGTGGATGTGGATGGAATAAGCGTAGCCAGGAGTAGGAGAGAAAGGGAGGCTCGGGGTGTGTGTGTGCGTGTGTGTGCAGGGTCGTGTGAATTGGCAGATGTTCTCTCTCCGCTGCGCAGGTACTCCTTCTCTCTCTCTCTCGATCTCTCTCTCTGGCTCTCTTTCTCTCTCTCTGGCTATCTTTCTTTCTCTCTGGCTCTCTTTCTCTCTCTCTCCCTCTCTCTTTACACTCGACTAGTACGTAGTGTGCTAGTACGAGATGCTGCGACGTACATATAACAGACGGAGAGGAGTGGATGCGTGCGTCACGGCTGCTGAAGTGCCGGTGTGAGAGCCACGTCGGTATATATGTCGGATCTTCCTCTCTCTCTCTCTCTCCCTCTCCTTCTCTTTTACCGTGGTGTTTGTTCGCGTATCAACCAGATATCTTCCGCGTTACGCATCTGGTCAATGTCTTACCGCAGTGGAGTACCGGGAGACGTGTGTATGTAAAGAAAGGAAGGGGTGGAAAGGTTCTACAGGGGAGAGATGTGTGTGAGGGGGGAGGAAGGGGTTAGTAAAGTATAACAGGGGAGAGATGTGTGTGAGAGGGAGAAAGGACGAGGAAGGTAAGATAGATAGATAGATAATAGGTTTATTGCAAAACTAGTGTTAACAACGTTACAATTAAAATACATTTTGCAAACAAGATATCATCAGGCAGTATAAAACTGAAATTGATGATATTTACAATAATAGATGTCCCATGGTAAGACATAGATATCACTTAAAATGTTGGTTCGTAAAATTATGTCACTACAACTAAAAACCATCTTTAGAATATATACTAGATTTAAAATAACGTAACTCCTCAAAAAATAGTTACAATTAAAATGCGACAAAATGATAGAATCAAACATATCACATAACCGAAAGTTGCCCAGAGAGTTATTTCAAATAGACCAAAATGTTTATAAAGGGGCGCAAGCAAAAGGCTAATTATCCATGCTATTGTAAAAAATTCAGTGCCTGTTTACAATTTGTTAATCATCCTGCACATGTACGGAACAGGGCTATTGAAGTACCGGCTGGTACGAGGGACTTTTGCAAGCCGGAGTTTACTAGAATTCCGTGATATGCGGTTAGACACATATTTATTGCTGAAGGAGGGCAAAATTTAATATCCTGTAATTGTTTACAACTTTTGAGCTGATAAGCAACATTTTCACAAAGCTGCTCGCGACGAAACGCAAGTCTTTGGATCTGAAGCTGTGATAGTACCTCATCGTACATGTCCTACCTATTCCAATTATTATAACCTATTATTATTTTCACTGCTCTTACTTGAACAGATTCAATTAGACGTGAGAGCTCTTTGGTAAGGCCCGGGTGCCAGACGGGTGCAGCATATTCCAGAATCGGTATGACGTAACCACAGTAAATTTGTACGAGATCTTCACAGCTAAGCCTAGATTTTTTTAGTATACGAAGCATAAATATTTTTTTACTGGCTCTAGCCACCAAATCTTGAACGTGTATGGCCCATTTAAGATCGTGCTGGATCCATACACCCAGGATCTTTAAAATTGTCGAATTTTCCAATTGAATGTGTTTAAAAAAAAGTTCAGCATCTTGAAGTCTATTTCTACCAAAGTACACCTGCATAAATTTACATTTTGCAGGGTTAAGTTTTATTTTATTTGAAAAGGCCCAGCACTGGATAGATGCGAGTACGTTGTTTGGATAAGCCGAAAGATAGACGAAAAGCCGTGTGACATATCGCATCGATTGTGTGAAATTCAAGTCTATTCGTTTGTGCCCCACCTATATTGGTTTAAGTAGCTGCGCTGAGGTAGGGCTAATATACTTGTGCGTGTGCGTGCACGTGCGTGCGTGCGTGCGTGTGTGCCTGTGTCTGTACGCGTGCGTGTATGTAAGTACATGTGTGTACGTGCGTGCGTGATTTTGTTTGGGAAGGGGTGTGTGAAAAATTGCGTGGGTATTTGGAAAAACCGTATTTGGGTTGTAACTGGAACATAGTTGTAGAAAATGTCTTTGGCATTAAAACAAAGGTTTTCTCTCACGCATTCTGCGTATTCTGCGTATGACTGACGTTAGCAGGGGGCCCTTCATGGGTTATGCTATTATAGCCCTACCTCCCTGGGCCTTTATTTATTTAACCCACTGAGCTGTATATATAATAACCACTATACTATTACTATACCAAGTACTATACGACATACTATATACTGACCCGTGATTTAACCACTGCTAGAACCACATACGCCACCTCGTGGACGCTTAGTCAGAAACTAAACAATGTAAGTTGAGAGGCACACTCATAATAATTATTTGAGTACTAACACTTACTATAGTTAAGTTACTAACACTAATCTAAGTTAGAGTTACTAACACTTACATTGGTGGACCTTTGTTTTAATGACAAAAACATTTTCTACAACTATGTTCCAGCTACAACCCAAAACACTATAGAGGGCCTTGCATAATCTCGTATAACGTGAGCTATATATATATA
>NW_014577854.1:206696-209197 GCF_000485595.1 Priapulus caudatus
ATAAAACTAAGGACAATATAGCTGGCGGTTCACGACGTATACCGGCCTGCTGGTAAGCCTGTACTGTGATTGTGCTAAGTTCTGGTTAATAATGCGTTCACGGGACGAGTACCCGAAGATTCGAGGGCCTTAGCTGAGCCAGGAATAATTATAGTGCTGTTATTATGGCCCAGGTCTATGAGGATAAGAAATAAGAGTATATATATATATATATATATATAGTATATATATAATAATAGATTTTTAAAGCTATATACTAGTATATTATGGACTAAATCGTATGGACTTCTATTATGAAACTCTGATATATATCGTACTATAGTATATAATAGTGTAGCTGTAGTTACATCTGTCACTGTAGCTGTAGTTACATCTGTCACCGTAGCTGTAGTTACATCTGTCACCATATCTGTCGCTGCAGTGGTTGCATCTGTCACCATATCTGTCGCCGCAGTTGTTACATCTGTCACCATATCTGTCGCTGCAGTGGTTGCATCTGTCACCGTATCTGTCGCCCCAATAGTTACATCTGTTATCGTAGATGTAGTTACAACTGTGATCTTATCTGTCGATGCAGTTGTTACATCTGTCACCATATCTGTCGCCGCAGTTGTTACATCTGTCACCATATCTGTCGCTGCAGTGGTTGCATCTGTCACCGTATCTGTCGCCCCAGTAGTTAAATCTGTCACCGTAGCTGTAGTTACATCTGTCACCATAACTGTCGCTGCAGTTGTTACATCTGTCACCATATCTGTCGCCGCAGTTGTTACATCTGTCACCATATCTGTCGCTGCAGTTGTCACATCTGTCGCCGTATCTGTCGGAGCTGTAACATCCGACACGTCCGTGGCTGCTGCTGATGCTGATGCTGCTGATGCTGATCCTGCTGATGCTGCTGATTCTGCTGTCATTGATACCATGTCGACATCGGTTGTTTGCTCCATCTGACATCTCACGCCATGGGTTAGCGCAAGAAGCCAAAGAACAACAATCATTTTCATCCGGCACGCTTTTATCGCAGTACGCCACATGCTAACGGATACCACTCTAACGAATGCTCACTCCAATGAAGCGATACGAAATATTAATATAACGGCAGCTTCTATCCACTTCTTTCCACACTTCTCTCGCCGGTGACTCCCGTTGGTAAGAACACCTGCCGTTAATGACGGAGCACGAAAGGTAGCAACGGTAGCTGATAATGTCTGATTAGATTCAATTCCAGAAGCAGCAGGCTTGGTTTTCATACCAAGAACCGAAATCGGTGAAATAAGCGCATGGAGAGAAAGGGAGAAATAGAAATAGAAATACAACACACCCAATTACGTGTTAGGTGTGGCGGATGCTGGTGTGGCTGTGAGGCACCTTTGCTCCTAATCTACTTACTTAACGTGTAGACAATGCAGTAACGATTTTTATGCTTTCATCGATAAACATTATCACGCCACGCTAACAGGCGTACAAACAAACACACACACGCACACACACACACACACATGGCACACACCCCCATAAAACACAGCACACACACACACACACCACGCACGCACGCATGGCACGCACAGCACAACGCACGCACGCAGCGCCACGCACGCAGCACGCACGCACACAACACATACATACATACATACACACACGCACGCACGCACGCACACGCGCGCGACGCGCGCACACACATCCCAACACACACATCACACACACACCACAACACACACCACAGCGCGCGCAGCGTCGCGCATGCACGTGACACATAATCACACATCACACAGCACACACACACACACACACACACACACACACCCTGCACAAACACACACACATCACGATACATACATCACCGCAAAAAACGCGAAACCCACACACACACACACACACACAGCACACACAACACACACACGACACATTCATACATACATACATCATGCATACATACATACATACATACATACATACACACACGCCACACACACAACACACACACACACAACCACAGCACACAGCACACACACAACACCACACAATCACACACACACACACAGCACACAACACATCATACATACCGCACGAACACACACACACACACACACATACACACACACACACATCATACATAACGATAATACATACATACTTCATACATACATACATACATACATACATACATACCATACATAACATACATTACATACATACATACAAATACATACATACATACATTACATACATACATACATACACACACACACACTACACACACCACACAACCACAGCACACACACACACACAAACACACACACACAACATACTCATCGAACACACACCACACACACACACACTACACACACAGCACATCATACATTACAGTACTATTCATACGATTCATACATACTATACATAATACATAACACACACACACACATACACCACACACACACCACACACACACCCACACACACACACACACCACACACACACACCACCACAAACACACACACACG
>NW_014577855.1:0-15592 GCF_000485595.1 Priapulus caudatus
GCACGCACGCACGCACGCACGCACGCACGCACGCACGCACACACGCACACACACGGCAATCAGCAGAGCGTCCCGTTGCGCAACCATGCGTGTGTATACGTGTCGCCAGATTACTGTGTTATTACTATGCAATATTCGGTCTATCGGACCTTCAGTCTATACGGATGACCCCATTGCCCGGGGGCCTGAGAATGCAAAATACGTCGGTGCTCTCATACCGAAGGCGGCTTTTGGGCGATGGGGCATGTTTTAATGGCGTGCTGGATACGTTTTCCAACACTAATTCCAATTACTTGGCACCTAACGTACGTTCATTACCGAGTGCTCAATGTTTATTACGACAAGCGCAAAAATTAATGGGTCCAGCACAAGTCAGCTCACTACATGGCTGTAGCAGAGATTTCATTTTCCCTGGCCCACACCACGGCGTTAAGCCTGCGGCGACTCCTGTTGACGAGTCGGTCGGTGTCGCCGACGGCGCCCTCTAGGAGATGCGGCGTGATTTTTAGCATGGCGGAGGACGAAGGCGGAGTCGTAGGTGCGAGGGTGACGCTTGCTCAAGCTGCTTGCTTGGTTGCGCCCGCCTCAGGGCAGGCGCCGCCGCTACGCTACACGCTAGTAGCCTAGTCGTGCTAGTGGTGCTGGTGGTGGGGTGGGGGGCATTTCACACACATCTAGGTGCAGTCGGGTTGCCACGTTCGTTCACTTGTTTTCACGGAACGGGGAGTGACCCGTGACTGTACGACTAATGTAGTCTTGCTGATTTTGGTTTGGTCTGTTTAAAAAGGGAGAAATCGGCTCGCCACAGCTACAGATACATGTGGCGTGATCGCGGCTGTCCTTTCTCCAACAGGAAGCGCTCACGTGCCGCAGCCAGCTGTGCTATCAAGCAACGTGGTGTTAGAGACAGAACACTTTTAGCCAGCGAGTATTCCGGTTCCGGTACCGGTACTGGGTGCAACGTCACTTCTAGTGCTATGCAGATGGACGCATAGTTCTACTGAACGCTATCGGAGCGTAAATTTAATATTGACGGGGACCATCTATAAATACATATGTAAACAAATACATATGTTGGTAAAAGTATAGATATATACAAACACATGTGGTTTTACAGTTGGTTAGTGCACATGGTACTACTTCTAGCAGTAGCTTGTTTAAGTTGTGTGTGTGTGTGTGCGTGCGTGCGTGCGTGCGTGCGTGCGTGCGTGCGTGCGTGCATGCGTGCGTGCATGTGTGTGTGTGTGACAGGTGTGGTGTGTGTGTGTGACAGGGTGTGTGTGTGTGTGTGTGTGCGTACTGCGTGTGCGTGTGCGTGTGCGTGTGTGTGTGTGTGTGTGCACAAACGATGCCGGAGAATTTGAAGCAACCATTGAGGTATTTTCAATAGCTTATGAAGACAACGTGGGCAGTGAAAATGAAGAACCAGTTCTATTGTCATAAGGTAGTGTGATGTATGCATGACACGAAAGTATTTGCTAGCATAGTACTGAGGAAACTTAGCGTTGGAGCGCATAGGCGGCTTTAAATAAACTGCTCGCATCTCCACTGCACCCAGCGCGCCTGGCCAGTGCTCATCACCCAGCGAAAAAAAAACAAATAAATATATCTCAAGCGACGATGCGAACAATCAGCAAATTTTGCAAGCAGTGCAACGAAATGAATACATAGAACCTTGCCGCTGCGGAATGTGGAACTTAAGCCGAATCGTAATGAATCAAGAATGAGTGAATGGTTGCGAACGCCTGACACGCACCGTACGTACGCCCACTTCGAGACGGCCTTATATACACGGGCTTAAGGCCGTAAAGCCATATGTATAAGGCGGCTTAAGCGCGTCTTTGAGACTTCGATCACATCGCGTCCTACCCAGCCGGCGTTCCTGACGATTGTCCGTGCTGGGCAGGTAGTGAATCGCGCGAGTCGACATGTTGATCGAGCGCGTGAGCTGCCGCTACCGTCCCGGCTCCGCCTTCTGAGCTTCGAAATGCAGACCGTGAACCACCTTCACCTGCAAACGAGCGAATTTTGGCATGATACGCGAATAGCCCGCATCGCAATGCAAGATTTCAAAAAGGGAAATCATCAAAACAATTCAGCAGAAAAAAAAAAATTGAAAAAATCGAAGAAAATATTGAAAAATCAGAGAAAAACGAGCAACCGAGGCATAAAGGGCTGCAAATTACAAAACCCGGAAAAAAATCACGAAAGAAAAAAAGCAAATCGTCTAATCGCAAACAAATTATCGTGGCAGCTTCGGTTCCAGAACGTCTTACCACGTCAAAATCGCACAACCCAAAATAACGAAGGAAGAGAAATACGTAAATGAAGCAGCAGCTCCCTATACTGAACCACGGAACATTTCGGTGATTGGATCCTGTCTGAATAATTCTGTATGTTTAATTAAATTGACTACGCGTCACCGAATTTCTATGGTGTAAATTGTAACAAAATTTGTTGCAAATGTTGTTTAAACATAAAAGTAAGTACTAATGGACAGACTATATCCTCAAAATTTTTACCTGAATGATTGTTTTCACTAATTAAAAATCCAAAACTAGAGTCCGCAGAGCCCTGGGCTCATCCGAGGTCTGTTGCTATGGTTATAAACGTAACATTAAGTCGGCGTAGTGACACCTTGTAGGCGCAGATACTGCAGATAAACGCAGTGCGTACACCTCATTTCAGCAACGCTTCTGCATTCTGCATACCTCCCAAATCCGCAATTGTTTGATACAAATCGCGTGCCTGAAACTCCTGTTTCATGTGCATGTTGTGACCGCCTAAGCATCTAACCCTAATTAAAAAAAAAAATTTATATGTTAAAACTTATTTTTGATTATAAATGTGTAAAAAATCATGTAAATATTGCGTAATGGAAGAAATGTTAAAATGGATAAAGATAGAAAAATACACGAAAACAGTAAATACTAAACAAGAGCCGCAGACGCCTGGCCAATCTGAGGTCTGTCTAAACCATATAACGTAAAAATTCAGTCGTGCGTATACCACATTGTAGCCAGATAATGCAAGGACACGCTGTGCTACACATCATTGTAGGACACGCCCCACGGTATCGCAGATGGAGGGTAGGGGAGTGGGGGAGGGGGTGGGGAAGGTGGGGAAGGGGCGGGGGAGGGTGGGGGAGGGCGGACAGGGGGAACGGTGGGGGAGGGCCTATAAGCAAAAGCAGTTCACTCCTGTTAAAGTCACAAATCCATGTTTAAACCCTACCTCCTGAGGGTCAAAAGTTATTCCGACCACTTACCGCTCTTCGCATGTCAGCGATAGGGACCTTATCATGGTCCTATTCAATATAAGCCTATAAAATGCAGTCACCGGCTGAAGGACAAAAAAGTTTTTCAACTCGCTCCGTCAGACCCCATGTTCCATCAGAAAAATGTCTAACATCTTGCCCTGGCCCTATTGACCTTTGACCCTGTACCTCCAATCGGACCACAGTAAGGTTTTCCTACCATACTATAACACCGAACTATCACGAGCCTAGGTCGACCGTTTAGATTTGTGCCGCAATTCAGCATTTCCTACCTATAGCCTTAAGTTAAGGAGGGAATGTTCCCACCCTTCTTTTACACCTCTGACCTTTGACCTTTGACCCCCACCTCGACATCCCAACTCGTTTGACAGCTCCCCCCCCCGACGTCGCCGAAATCGTGACGTTACGCTCGACGGTTAGATTTGTGCCCAACGTTGACGGCACGGACGCCGACGCACGGACGGACGGAACACGGACGACAGCACGACGGATCACGTGCGATTCTACAAAGCTGCATCTGACATTCAATAGCTAAAAATCAGATGGACGATCCAACAACATTTGCAGCCGTGTTTGCTATTCAGGCTTATAGGGTTTCTAGATTATGGGATGTGCCACGAAATATACAACACTGACATCATTCGAGCAGTTTCAGGATCCATGTTAACCGATCCCCGAAGGGTCAAAAGCTTAGTCAGACAGCTACCTTCGCACGTACAGTGGAAAAGCACTATTTCATGGTCCTGCTTTCAATAAAGTGATAAAAATGGTAGTCAGGCTGAAACAAGAGTTTCCACTCTGCCATTAGCCATGGCTCGCAAAATGTCTGATATCTGACTCTTTTCCCGCCACCTGCCCCGCCCTTTGACCTGTGCCGTTCAATTTCGCACTGGTGATGGTTTCCGCCCCAATCACAGGGGTCAGTCACACTATATAGTCGCGGTGAGCCAAACCCTGATTTTCGGCCGAACCCCCCTGCACGTGAGAGTAAAATTTTTTTCTTTGCTGATTTCGTAGACTAGGTGGTTGGGTCTTCCACTTCTAGGTGGACAACGCCGTCACCCGGCTGAGAAATTTTCGTGTGATTACCCTTTTGTGTGAGAGCGTCCACTCAAAAATTGGCGAAAAATTAGGGTGGGGAAACCAAAAAGTCACTAAAATCTTTGTTTAGTAAAGCGTAATGGAGTCATGTGATCCAGTCAGAAATGTGTATTAAGAGCTCTTTCTAATGATAGTTGAATAATGAGGTCACAAGGTTCAAAAGGTTCACCAATTTGTGACCTTCCTGCGAACTTGAAGTAATCGCTTTTAGCACCCCCTGCCTTCGGCCAAGAACAGGCTCTAATTGTGCTTTTTAACACCCTAATTTGTTCAATGGAGATGCCCTGCTATCATTAAACCACCCATGTTCAAATATGTAAATTGTTGAAACCAAAGCTATTACAAAAGAAAGACAATGATACTGTTGGCTAGAATATAGCTGTTTTTTATTACCGGCAAAGTTGGATAACGCTTGACGTTAAAAAAAGTACAGATCTGTCCGATCTAAGACACCCACGCTCCACCACATATTGCAATGGGGAATCAAGAGGCTTAGTCCTAGAACCAGATTGTGGCATAATTTGGCCAACTACAGTTTAAAGGTGCATACAGGTACCAGTTAGCTAACTGGTCAGTTGTTTCGTATGAACTGACTGGCATCATTGTGAAATAACCAGCCCATAGGTAGCTCCCATATACTTCGTTTTTTTAAAAACAAATTTCTCCATTAAACTTTGATGCTCATGTCAATGTTGGCACTACGTCTACTATTGTCTAGCGAATAAAATGATGGTATCCCATTTTTGTAAAGTCTTTCAGTTCCCAACTCTAACCATCAGCCCGCTCTAGAAACAATCTATGGCTGACAAGGCACAAAACATCGTATCGCCGCAGAAAGCTAGAGATTCATTGACCCGCATGGACGTCTCAAAACCAGCCCAGGGTAAGGATCGAGTGAATATCGTAAATTAAAGCTGGCAATATCTGGCAAGAAAGCTGCAGGTCAATTGTCCAGAACTGCCGTCATGATTGGAAAGAAACAGATGGAGGATTTGAAAACAAAATGCCAGACGGTTTATGGAACCATTTCCCAAAGAAG
Source organism: Priapulus caudatus (assembly GCF_000485595.1). Classification (NCBI taxonomy): domain Eukaryota; kingdom Metazoa; phylum Priapulida; class Priapulimorpha; order Priapulimorphida; family Priapulidae; genus Priapulus; species Priapulus caudatus. Next base: position 5,418 of record NW_014577855.1, read on the forward strand.
TGTTTATTACAATGACTGTGAGGACGCAGGGAGTATTCCATTGGGACAACAAATTACGGAACTAAATGCCATTATGCACGGGGTGCTGCTGCATCCTAGTTCCGGCGGGAATATGTGATTATTCAGCATGGTCCTCCCCATGTAACTGTGCACCTACGGAAGGGACAAGTGCAACATCGATGTTTACCACTGATGGATGTAGATTGCCACAAACAAATCACAGCTAAATGAAGAGTACCCAAGTAAATGTTATGCGAGTAGAAAAAACTAGGCAGACTGATGTGACTGGTTGATCAGACGGTTCTGCTTTGCTTGGGTGAGTGCCACTGGCGACGAGGCTGGACAGTTGAGGATTAATGTGTGCGAAGAGATGTGAAGAAACCTATCAAGGAGACTTGAAGGATATGAGGTGTACTAGTATGCCGAAGCCATTACAGAGATTTTAGCACGAATCTTGCCGAGGAGGAAGAAGCGCCCGCGCCAGTAGATCTTTTCATCTCAAAGGCTCGAAGATCAACCCTGCCAGCCCAGAAAGTTGGACCTGACTGTAACTGAAGACAGCAAGAAACAATCATCCAATCACTATGACTGAAACTGTCTCAGGACAGGATCTCCACACAAACAGCAACCGGCATATCACAAGCAGTTATCAGCAGGCAGAAAGCAACACGCCAACTTGAAATTCAAAGATGGATCGAGAAGACGGTCAGTGACCTCGAACAACGACCCATAGAGGAATTGCGGACAAATATTATGTCCAACAGATATTGCGGTGCAGTAGAGAAGGGAACATTACAGTGGATGTCTATGACCACTAGATGTGTTTGTGCCTAACTAGTCTACTATTATGATCGAAGTGGACCTCAAAAGTCCCAGTATCATGGAAACACCAAGTGAAAGGTAGGACGGGGTTGATGACATTGTGAGACAGCAAAAAAAACACCCAGATGATCGTCAAAATCTCCTTCAAGCTCAGCGCCCTTTCAGGTTGCGACCGGTTGCCACATACTCGAATTGTAAAGATAACTGTAATCAGAGTCCTTAGGCTGGCCACACCTTGTCTGCAGTTGGTGACGAACTGCTGGAATTTGCTGATGTCTACAACCAAAGGCCAACAACATTCGTATCTAGCTTGCTATGGCAAGAAAAATCTGTGGACAATGTCACAGTTCCATTCAGCTTGGCTGCTAAAAATGGGCCAAGGGCGTAGCCGTCGTCTCCCAAACCTATGTTTCACATGCCAGCCTACTGACTGAAGCATTCTAAAAATGTAAAACGTGCACACTACCGAAGCCATTCTTTGGCGATCACTCAGGAAAAGCAATCCTGCCCTCTGTTGACCCAGAGGAATTGGATGGATGAAGGAAAAGGACACCAAAGACAACTCACAACCATGCACGCTTCCAGGAAATGCCTTTTGTGCGCCCCAGAAATATCGCCTCGCTTGATGAAATGTGGTTTGTTCGGTGATCGTCCATGGCTCAAGAAATGTTCATGCAAAGATTTGGTTCAGCTTACCAAATGCACACATGTTTTGTGCTTGCTACAGCATTGGTTGTCTAAGAGAGGGCTGATGCGTTAGAGGCTGGAACTGAAGTTTGCTCGTGTCCGGGTGGTGGTCCACTTTTACCAAAATGGGCTACCATATCTTAGTCGCCTGAAGATCAATAGTAGAGCGAGTGCCAACATTTGACATAGAGCATGCGCTAGTTTATGAAATATCAAAGTATTAATGAAATTCATTTTAAAAAAAAACGAAATAATAACTGAGGCTACCTATGGACCTGGTTATTTAAAATGATGCCCAGTCAGTTCATCAAACACATACGGGACTGCAGTTAACTGGTACTTGTAATGAGCCTTATGACGCCTGCAAGTTTGGCAACAAATATGCAAAAATTCTAAGACTAAGTCTTCTTGGACTTTCCCCATTTGTCAATATGTGGTGGGAGCAAATGGTTGCTATAGATCGACAGATCTGATTATGTAAGCCGTATCAACTTGGGTAAAATAAAAACAGCTAATTAGCACAATCAGCTTGTCTTTCCTTGTAATAGGTTGGTCATACATCATATAGTTTGAAACATTGGGCAGTTTTAAAATGTATGAGCAGGCATCTCCTTGAACAAAAATTTAGGGGAAATAGCACCATTAAAGAGGGCCTGTTTCTTGGCCATAGGCAGGGGTGGCTTAAAAGCAATATTCAAGATTTTCGAAGAAAGGTCAAAAATTGGGTGACTCATTTTAACGCCTAGTGACCTCATTATTCAACTATCAACTTAGAAAGAGGCTCATTAATACCGAACAATTTGAGTGGTACACATGAATGCCATAGCTTTAAAAACAACAGATCTAGTAGGAACTTTTGTTTTCACGCCACCCCTAATTTTTCGCCCAATTTTTGAGTTGTACGCTCTCAACACAAAAAGGTTAATACAGAAAATTGCTCAAGGGTGACGGGTGGTCATCCAGGCCTGGAAAGTGAAGAACGCAACACCTTAAGTCTAGCAAGAATCAGCTAGAGAAAAAACTTTAAACTCTGCAGGCAGTATGACGGCCCATGCTCCCGGACTAGAATACACCTAATTTAAGAAGCACCATCAGGTCGAGCGTTAAGATTTTGCGCGCAATTCCGTATTTCCTGCCTATATAATCTAAAGTTAAGAGGAAATATTCCCCTTGCCGTTTTACACATTCTGACCTTTGACGCCCGGCAAATTTGTCATCCTGAGTTCCTTTTCACGATTCCCCACCCGGACGTCGCCGAAAATAGCGTGGACCGTAGTGAGGCGGTTTAAGATTTGTGAACCCGCTCGCAGTCATAATACGGACTAAGGCGCAAAGTGATTGTTTGAGTTGAGTCACGCACACAATGGTCCATGCTGAAAATACCTACCTGGACATAAATAAGTTCCTAAAGATGCAATATTTAATCCAGATATATAGGTTCAGCATATCTCTAGATTATTATGGTCATTTTTTAATTTTATTTTTAATCGCTCAACCCCCGACTGGCGCCCTTACCAGGAAACCTTTATGCCTCAAAGCCTGCAATATTCCGCGAATAAGTCGGTTCGCGATCTTCAATTGCTGTAGATCGTCATTCTTTAGATCATAAGCCAATATTATATATAATTTTACAAACGTAAATAAATGATCCTATTCAGATATGCACATCAAACTCAAATTTTTAAAGAATTTCCTACTTAATCCTGTTTCTGGCTGGACGGTCAAACATTTGTGGCCGCAACGTTACGGAACGGACGCACCGCACGCACGATCATGGAGCTGAGTTCACAAGCTGCATGCACACTACGTCAGGATGAGGCTAAAAAAACCTGGTGATTGATATAATTCAGGGTTCTCCCAAAATGAAATAGAACAGGGGAAGGGGAAAGGGGGGGGGAGGGGAAGCGGGAAACTAGGGGGTCCGGGCCTGGTCGAATGGAATTCTTGTCCGAGGTGGCCCCTCAATGTGCCAAGTGAACCGCAAGCTATGGCAATTGGCAGCAGCCTCCAAAAAAGCTGACTGCAACGTCGAGCTGTTACTCATGTGAGTTTTTTGACTAATGGCGCATGGTGAACTGTCAAAAGAGCTCTCTGCTGGTGCTTTAGCAAGAGGCGTGACCAGACAAATTCAGCAGCGAGAGCAGCACAAGTGTGCTTTTGTTACTGATCGCAAAATGGCGGCATCAAACAAACGATTCGATTCCACATGTCAAACTTTATTGTAGTGGAATTTAAGTCGGGCGCGAGGTAATTTAAACTGGCGCAACGATTGCAAAATGGGGGGGGGGAGTTTCGCCAAACGAGGCGCAGCGCATGCACGGTTTGCCGCAACGTAGGGAGAGGCCTGATATTATCACGACATTATATGCTTGCTATGGCTATGTATGATCACAAGTGTTTGTTTCAACACTGCGAATGGAATGCAAAATAAGAAGGTAAGATGCAGGCAATTTAAACATAAGCAAGTGCCGCAGAGCGACAGCGCGGCTCACCTGACAGTCAGAGTGTTCTGATGCTAAACTCACTGGCAAATCCGAATCGTAATGCAAGAGCAACCCTCCAATCGGCCGAGAGCGTTCGCTCTCCTCGTTGTCTCTGCATCATCTTTCTCATTACGCTCTCTCTTCCCTTCGTCGCTCCTCGCATCTCCCTGCTCGTCTGCATCGCTGCGATCACAGCTCTCTCCATCTTCTCCTCTCATCTCTCGCTCGATTCACGGCATGCTCATGTGCGGCCGCAGGCATGGGGGCCGACGGTCTCGACTCTCTCTCTGTCTCTGTCTCTCTCTCTTTTGGCTCTAGTCCTTACCTTCACTGCTCATCTCCTTGCTCTCTCTCGCCTTCAACTGCTCTCATCTCCCCTCTCTCCGGTCTCTCTCGCTCGCTCACACTGCACTCTCCTGCGTTGTCTTCTCTCTTTCTTGCCGGTTGTCCTTCTCTTTTTCTCTCTCTCGTCATCTCTCTTTCTCCTCACATCTTTCGGCGCTCTCTCTTCTCTCTCTCTCTCTCTGCTCATCTTCTCCTCTCTCTCTCTTCATTGTCTCTCTTTCTCTCTCTCTCTCATCCGCGACTCTCTCTCTCTCCTCTGTCCCTCTGCTCTCTCTCCCTCTCACATCTATCAGCTCTCTCTCATATCTTCCTCTGCGCTTTTCTCTCTCCCTCACTCTTTCTCTCTTTCCGCGTCTCTCCTCTCTCCTTCTCCTCCCTCTTTTTCCTCTCTCTTTCTCTCCGTAGCGCTCATCTCTCTCTCTTTCCTCTCTCACTCTCTCTCTTCTTAGCCCCCCTCGCTCTCGTCTTCTCCCTCTCTCTCCGCGCGCGTCATCTCTCTCTCTCTCTCAACATCTCTTGCCCCTCGCTCTCTGCTCTCCCTCTCTCTCGATTTCTCTCTTCATCAGAGGCGGTACGCTGCTGGACAAGGCGTGTGGCGACTGATTGTCTGTTAAGGCACAATTGTCTGATTGTCTATCCACGACGATTTTTTCTGAATGGTCTTCTAAAACCTAGGCAAGACCCGTTTCGTGGAGAGCTAGCAAGGCCGGTAACGTTTTTATATAAGCTCACAATAAACTGTTTATACTATATAATGTTAATTCGGGTTTGCCCAGCAGCGGCCACTATGGTTAGAAAAATAATGAAAAAATTGCTCTAAAAAGGCTGCTTGTCCGCCGGACAAACGCTGACCGGACTAGATCTACTGCTCTTGTGGAAATGGACAAGTACGCAGCAAATGGATAGCCCTTATTTGCGAACACTGGGATGGTAATCAGAAACCTTCTCGAAGAAAATGTTCTTTGGATTCGTTATGAAGTTGCCACGAGATGGCGCGGTAACGTTTGAGGGTGTTAAGATTAAATGATTGGACAGCTCGCCATGCGTAGCGTAGTATATCCAAAAGTGCATAGTAACAACTATTGGCAAGAGCAGAAAAGGTAAGTCTACTCATGTGCCATTAGCCTACGCTAAGCCTACAGGCTGAAATAGGAGAGCTGCCACCTGTAAACCTTAATAAGCAGCAGGCAAAAACTACACCATACTACTCTACCACCCCCACATGCACTGCAGTGGGCAAAGTTACATGTATACGTAACCACTGACTAGTACAGAACTGCAATAGAAATTATACGATTTAAGGATGCATAAAGCCGTCTCAACCAAATTTTAGGCTTTTGAAATATCACTGTGACATTGTAGCCCTCAATTAGATCGCAGCACCAGGCATGTATAGATTCTACCAGCAAACCCGGCATCAAAATTCTTTGCTAACAGTAAACAAATGCCATGTTAACACCCTGCTCTTGAGGGTCAAAAGGTTATCCGACACTGTACTCTTCGCATGTCAAGCAGAAGTACATTTCATGTTCTTTCATAAAGGGCCATAAAAAGGCTTAGGTCACCGCTGAAACAAAAAGGTTTTTCAATGCGCTCGACCGATCAGACGCATGTCCTCTAGAAAATGTCTAAAATCTGCCGCGTCCACATTGATCTTTGAGCTGTGACCTCACATATTTCGACACAGTGATGGCTTTCACTACTTATCGAATGCATACCCGACTAATCGACGAGGCCTAGGTCGACCGTTTAGATTTGTGCCCAATTCTGCATTTCCTTCACTATAAGGGTTCATAGTAAGTAAGACAGCATGCTGAAATAAAGGAATCATAAGACTGCTTTCTGAGAGCCAAAATAAGACTTATTTTACGGCGATTTCTGAATAGATCACCGACTAGTTAAAGTAGCACTAATAATAGTTAATATATCACAATTGCAGCAGCAGATTTAATTATGTCCGTATTATTATATACGAAATCAATTCTTACTTCTAAGTCGAGAATAAAATAAGGACTATTAAGTAACTTTCTAAGATTTCACCAAAATATATCACTAATCAGGCGCCCTTATTTATTTTGGCAAAATAAAGTACTGTAAAAGGCCGCGTCTCCACACACGCGGCGCAGGCGCGGAAGCGCCACACACGTGAAACGGCCGTCGTTTCACAGCCCTAAGACCGGCAAACGTTCAAATGCTTATTATATCTTATGGCGCAGGTCTGCCACGACCAAGCGGCACGGCCGCCGGCTTTTCACGGCGAACGGCGAAAGTCAAATGGGAGTTTGACTTTTGCCGGCTGACGTGACGGCGAAAGGACATTGAACCAATCAACAGCGATGTTTTTTTATCACGTGTTGCTGCTCACGGCTACCGATTCAAGCCAATGGACAATATGGCACATGCATAATTTCTGATCACATGTAACGGCAGAGTGAACACAAATGCGCTCTAGACACAATGGCGAAGGAATCACAATGTATCTTTTTTCAGGCACAACGGGCGCTGCGTGCGGTGTGCCGCGTGTTGGAGACCGGGCCCTTAAGACTTTGAAGACCCGCACGAAACCTCTGCTTATACCTTAAGATTAAGGAGGAATGTTCCCCCTTCTTTTTAACACCTCGTTGACGATTGTACATTTGAGCCTTTGACTAGTGTTGGTGCAATGTCGTATGTAATTTTCGTATGCGATCATCGTTGACCAAGTAAGCCGATGATCGGTACAATCGTTACTCGCGGGTTGTTGAATGCCTGCGGTGCGTCACGGTCGTGCGCATGTACGTTGTATGTATGTCTTGTTTTAGCCCTGTTACTGTTTGTTTTGCACTGTTCACATACACTAGTGTGTAATAATACAACTGTATGTATAAAGATAACGTTGTAATAGTGATTGAATCTCTGCTTCTCATCACTTTTTAACCAAGTTTTTCTGTTGCAAGTTTGAAAAAAAAATAATCGATTGATCGTGGTCCAATCGAGCTACCTATGACGCCAGCTTCGACATCCCAACACGTTTTCGGATTAAGCTCCCCCCACCGTCCCAATAATCGGTGACCCGTACGTCGAGCCGTTAATTGTGGGCCCCAACTGTTTTGACCGGGAGACACACTGCACGACAGCACAGGCACTTGGCAACCGGACGATCAATGCCTATGTCAGATGAGCTAAAAGTGAACAGATCACTTATATTTGTTAAGAAGTTCACATATTTGTATCCCCGGAACGAAGTTCGTGGATAGCTATGGGTTTGGCATCGTCGCGCCGCAGAAGCAAGAGATGTCTTAGGAAAGCGCTAACCGCGCTGCAGTTCTTCTCGGACCAATGCTTCAAATTTCAGCAAAAGTGCGTTATCGGTAAAGCGAAGACCTCCTATCGTTTGGTGTAGGCCGAATCATCTGTTACCATGGTAACAACATATTTTTTGTCGAAAAAATTCTAGAACGCTGTAACTTCTGCGACTTTTTTACCCCCGTCATAAAATTTATATTTGTATTAAAATTTATATTAAAATTATATTAAAAGATGTAAATTAAAAATATAAAAAATAAAATGTAAAAATAAAAATTTAAAAAATAAAAAATAAAAATTTAATATTTGTATTCCAAATTATTCAAATTAATGATGTCATCAGGACATGTTATATCGGGCCCTGTGTGCCAAATTGCCATGACAATCGGCTAAAACAGCACACTTACAGTTCTACAATATTTCCACAAAAAATGTTAACCATGGCAACGATCACTCCACCGTACCACCAATAAACGACTGCGCCTTCGCTTTACGCATAACGGCACGCTCATCGCCAAATTTTGAAGATGGATCCGAGATGGGGTAAAAACTGCAAAAGCTAAAAGAAAAGAATGAAATTATTAATGAAATTTATGCCACCTTCATGGCAAACATATTTCGAGTGCAAAAGCAGTTCCAACAATATTTCCTGCTTGTCAGTGTATATGGAGGCATACTATTTGTATATATTATACCATATTTACCATTGGACAGATGGGTTTTGACAGCCGCTGCCGCGGCAGCGCCGCGCTGTGTGCCAAATTCCATGACAATTTCGGCTAAACAGCCAGCAACTTAGCAGTTCACTAATATTTCCAGCAAAAAATGTTGTTACCGATGGCAAGGATCACTCCACGCCCACACCAAAAACGACTGGCGTTTCGCTTATCGCATAACGCATCCTTCATGCCAAATCTGAAGATATCCGAATGGGTAAAACTGCAGGAAGCTAAGGAAAATGAAATTATTAAATGAAATTATGCCACCTTCATGCAAATGCGATAAACTTTGTGATGCAAAAGCATGGGCTCAATATGGATAAGTAGTTCAACAATATCATCCTGCTTGTCCAGTGTACATGAGAGCATATATTTGTATATATATATATATCCTATAATACCACATCCGCCAGATGGGTTTGACACCCGTGCCACTGCCGCCCGCCGGCCCGTGCCGCAGAGAATTTCCTTGTAAACGCTCTAAGCCGGCTTGCAGTTATGCGACCAATGGGTGGCAAACCGCCGCGGTCGTATATGCGCAATGGGTGGAATTCGGAAATGACGCGAAAAATATGACGAACTAGCAGTCGAGAAGAGAATCTGACTTCCGGCATTCGAACAAAATTCGGTCGATCGTGTACAAGCCCTAATAATTATCAAGGTGTGTAATTATTCATTATTATCATTGATATTATATACTTAATAATATAAGGTCTTTTACGATTGAAAGGTCTGTCAGTTATGAACGCCCCTTAATCCTATCACCGGCAGATTGTTCAAGATCACGATAAGATACGCAAAACGCACTCCCTGCATTTTGCTCCGTTACTCTTATTTGTATCCTCGTATAGTGTACAGGTATATAGTAGTATTTTTGAGCATGGGAATTGTGTCATGTGTTTATGGAGAAATGCTGATGTATCAGCAAACACCAGAAATGATTATCAAGGCTGAAACGCATTAAAGATTTGAGAAAAAATTTCCGTCGCAAGTTATGGATGCGTTATTACGAATATGATCGAAACATGCGTGTTTTAACCGTAGCTCAATATCATTTGGACGTCCAGAGGGGGCCAGCTCGATTCGGCGTGAGAATGCGTGGCACGGTTTCAGAAGGTGATAACGGAAGTACTGAACGGACTTACCACGACGGCGCTCCGCTCTTTCTAACTATCTATATTATTTAAGAAGGCCCATACTGTAATACATTCTCATATGTCTAGCTGGCTAAAGCCGGCGATGCCCGGGATTTTTTGGGGGTTACTGCTTTTCTGGGTATTTCATAGCGTTTTCTGGCTATTGCGTTGCGTTTCGCATTCCTTGATTTGAGCGCTGACTAATAGTTGGGCGCGATAGGATGCTAATTTACTTTTCTGTTGCGCTATCGGATTCGTGACTTGACTTTTGCTCTGCAGTGTATATCATAGTGGAGCGGCTAGGATTGACTGTGATTGTAGAACTTTTTGAGCCTGCGCTAGTACTTTTTGAGGGCCTAATTCTTTGGCCATAAAATAGCCGTGCACGTCATGCTGATTGAGAATATACCTGCACAGGGTGACCCCCTGGCATGCCCCTGGCGATGCAAATTGTTTTGTGGCCTAATATGTTGTCCTGCGTCGTGCCTGGATACATGCGTCTAAACAAGAATGCTGCGCGACCTGTGATTGAATAACGAATAAACACCCAGGCGACTTCCGCTATATGTGTCTAGACCGGTAGAACGTGTACTGAACTATAATTATGGAGGCGATAGGATTGTCAAGTTAGCTATGTAGAAAAATTATAGCTATTATAAGACACATCATGTGGCATGTGTTAAGCCCGAAGAGGGAAA
>NW_014577855.1:15617-29445 GCF_000485595.1 Priapulus caudatus
TCCCTCTAAGTGCGTCCAATAAACGCTATACTTCACAGGAGCAGTATAGCTAAGACATGTGTCTATAGGTATCTAGAACTGTGTATGCAAAAGATCTCCCTACCGCGCTTGACATTAATACTAAGCTGTGAATATTGAGCACGAAGCGGCTCGATTAGGCGGCTAGATCCTGCACGATTAGTGTATGCGCCGCGGGAAAGCGAATTCAGATGAGTAAAATTTTCGAATATCGAGATACCTATAGACACATGTCGTTAGCTATACTCTCTGCTGAATATTGCAGTTTATTGACGCCACGATTAGTCAACTGATATTACAAATATATGCGGTACCGCTAATCTCCCGCTACCCGGCCTTAATATAGACACCGCCACCGAATGAGCCGCCCAATGCGTTCAAAGATAGAGATGAACGTCCAGCATTGAGACCTATGTCATGTCCGTAAATGTGGGGTAGCCCCCTTACAACTTGACGGGGCTGTTCCGTAAAGGTCTTCTTTGCTTCCATTTCGACCGAAAAACAGTATGGCGACTTCACCCAGGAAGTGCGTGCAAAAACTGCCTTTTCCAGCGCAGACTACTCGCCCGTTTCCCACCATAATTGCCTTACGGCCATCTTTCGTTTCTCCTTGACTACATTTGCTGTTAGCCATCTGTCGTCTCTCTCGGCGCTACGGCAGCCCAAAGAGACATGGCTCGTTTTTTGTCACTGAAAGACTGTGATTGCGGCATCCAAACACCACATATATTCCCGTTGGCCACTCAGCGCGGCGTGCATGACGCCCGCCCCCGCCGCGTGCGGTACTACGGTTTGTTTTCATCGCTCGAAATCTATCATCCGCGTCAAATAGCTCAAAAAGTCCCGCGAATGTCCCGCCACCACCTATATTATTAGTTGTAAGTAATGATGAAATAGATATTACTGCTTAACTGCTCAAGTCGCGTATCACGAGTCATATATGCGGTAATAGTATTAGCACATAACAGACAACACCACATACACACATACACACGGCCACGTCACACAGAGCGACTCTGCACCAAACGCCCGCACAACGCACATGCACGCAGGGCCGCCCACACCCCACACACATCATATCAAAGCACAACCCCTCGTCACGACAGAAGCCTGTCACACGCAACCAGCAAGGGCACCAGCGCCACGCCCGACGCCGCACGCCAACGAACCAACGCGCGGGCCACGGCGCGACACACCCACGAGCACACACCACACACACCTGGCACCACCAGGCGCCGCTCCCTACGTTGCCGCAAAAACAGCGCGCCGCCCCGCTTGTTGGCCAAACTCCCCCCCCCCGTTTCAATCCGTTGCGCCACGCTTTACCCACGTTCAACGCCGAAACACGCAGTATACTCGTTCGAACCCGAAAACGCACTCGGCCGCGCGAAACCACGAGCTATACTCATTGGAAAAAAAATATATAAAAAATAATTTATTTGCGAACGTTTACTATGCTTCTCCGATAGATCGCGCAGGGGGCCTATACGCGGGAGCACTTCAATAGCGTCACGTAGAAACCCGCTAGATAGATGACATTAATTTATACAATACTTTACCCTGTTGTTTGAACGTTAGTTTGGGAGTTTTTGGGACTGCGGTTAATGTTTTTAGTTCAGCTCGCAAAGGTGCGTTGACCGACCGTGTGTTGTGAAGTTCGTTTTATGGCTGAAAGTTGGGTTTCATTCTGATAGAGCCTACGTCGGTGATAGAGTCCGGTTGTTTTCGATGTCTGAGAGTAGTGACTGCCTAGATACTAGCCACTACATTCATAAATAACTTTGTTCAATAGCCTAGATCCAAAACACCTGCCAAAACATTCTTGCTGCTAATGGTGACTAAGCCCGGGTAAAAAACGTGGAAAATCGAGCACAGCGCGGTAGTGCATTGTAACCACGGCAGCATTGGAACGTGTGAAATGTACCTCTGCCCCGATTAAATTCCACCCACCCGATAGGGAATGTTATCACCAAATTCTGCAGACCAATTTTTCAGCAGAGGCTTCAGCGTGACAGTTCAAAATGAAACTTTGACAAGCGTGGAACTCGATCGTTTGTTGATCGCCGCCATTTTGCGAGCAGTAACCAAAGCACACTTTGCTGCTTCGCTGTGATTGCTTGCTCACCTCACTGCCTAAGCCCCCAAAAAAAAATCACAGAGAGCCTCTTGACCAGTTCACACATGCGCAATAGTCAAAAACTACATGAGGAACAGGGCCGAGGATGTCAGCTTTGTACGCGCTGCTGCCTACTGGCATTGGAGGGGGCCACCGCAGCAAGAATTCCATTTTGACCAGGGCATTTATCGTGGGCTGCCATGCGCCAGCCGCCGAGTAGTATGCTGCACAAGAGTAGCGAGCTCATCAAGTGGATGAACTCATGACATGTGATGATAATAAGTTTTCTTACAGAAAAGCATCCGCTTATTGCAATACATGCTCAATAAATGAGACATCCACTAAACTGATGCTTTCTGCTTAGGTTCAGTTTTATGTACTTGCCCGAACAAACCAATTACACAGTTGCCTTCAAGTTCTCCCATGAGTGTCATCCCAGTAACCCTAGCTTTAAAAGACAAAAAATCACTGAAAACAATGAGCCACACCAATCATGAGAAAACAATACATCACACTCAAAACATGTCCCAAAACTGCCTCAGAATGCCACAGCAGGCAGTCTCAACGATCTCAACATTTTTCTGGCATGCTCCCCCGCGATCCCCCTAGTTTTGCTCGCTCCACTCTCCCCCTTCCCCCCTCTTATTCAATTTCATCTCTGGGCTGAGAACCCTGCACACACACACACCACACACAACACACACACACACACACCACTGACACTTTCGCGTTGCTCTGCCAGGCAACCGCACAGCGGTGCTGTGGTACAGCGCGGTACGGGTGTAGCAAAGATAAAAACGTGACGTCACCTAACCGATTCTTGGCGAAATTGTTTGGCAAACAATTTAGCGTTGGCGCCAGATTACCAGATTTCGCACCTCTTTCTTGTGGGTTTTAAGCAAACGCGCACTGAAATGGGAGGAACTAGAGTTTATTTTGCCATAAGGTGGTGTGATTATGCATGACACAAAGTACTTGCTAGTCTAGCAGTCTGCACGAAAAACTTCCACCCTCATTGGCCCAGTGGGCCTGTAGAAATGTATAATTCTCTGGCCCACACTAGGTTTTACAGGCCCGAATCAATGATCATCATCATTAAAAAAAGAAGAAGAGGGAATAGAAAGTGGGCCTTTTATGAAAAAAGAAACCAAACCAGACCGGAAACCGGAAGTTGTTGCGACTTCTAGCGGCGACAAACACGCATGGTGGCGACTAGTTACTTTTCCTACTTAAGATCGGGAATATGATGCCCTATCGGTAAATATCGGTAAATTTTCATACAAAATATCGAGAATTTCGGTAAATTCTCAGACTGATCATCACATAAAGAAGCTGAAATATCATTAATATACCATTTACTCCATTTTGTTCCATTGGCCCATCGGGCTTGTTCATTTACCAGTTTTATTGGCCCCACGGAAAATTTACTGGCCTCGGATACTGGGCCAGTGGTTAATTTCGCAGACTGGTCTAGTACTGGAGAAATTAGCGTTTTATATGCGCATAGTGCGGCTTTAATAGCCCTCACTGCCCAAGTCGTTTCCTGGAAATACACACTCATAGTGCTCGCTGCCATTACCTTAGCTTTTCACCTCCCCCCCCCCTACCATCGCTCAGTGTTATAATGTGTTTCTATGCATTTTGTATCTGGCATGTCTACGGTAAATGGAACAGCCTAGTCAGACAGGCGCTGTCTGCAAGGTGTCGCGTAGTTTGTCTGCTAATCAGATTAACACGTGGGGAGAATGTCGTCCACATTGCCAACCAAAAAACCCCGACTTTTACAGAAATTCAGGAACGAATATACACAAATGTGGCCTGTACTTGTGAAGTCAAAACTCAGTGTTAATCATTGCAATTGCATGGTATGCAAGACAGACTTTCAAGTGGGGCACGGAGGAATGAAAAGTGTTTTGAATCCTAACTTGTAGGGATGAGTTTAGGGTTGAGATAGTGTCATCAGACATGAGAATATGGCCCACAGTATGGCTGAAGGGGTCGTTGTCGTATCAGGTACACATGTACACATGTACTACATATATGTACCCGAGGTACATATATGTATACACAAAGTGTAACAGACTTGCATGTACTACAGAAGTGTACCCTAACCCTAACCCTAACCCTAACCCTAAACATACCTCATATAAAAATATAAACATAATACTAAACAACCTAAAACTACCTCGGGTACATATATGTAGTACCTGATACGACAACGACCCTTCGTGCCACAGTATGCCTTAGATTGCAGGAAAATGGCTTAAATATTTCAAAATTTTTGGGGGGCATGCCCCCAGACCCCCCTAGCACTGGCATGCCTACAGCACGGGGGCCTGCCTGCGGCAGCCAAGTTACATTTTGCCCCCCCCCCCTGTCCATCAATTACTGAATACGCCACTAGTTACTGATCACCGCGGGAACATTCCACATTCCGAGTTCACAGGGTTGGAGACCCTGTGGTGGGCCCGGTTACAGCCCTATAGACCGAAGGTCCGATAGACCGAAGGTTTGATAGACCGAAGGTTATGTGTTCGAGGTGTAAAGATGCATTTTCGAATACGCAGTGGCTACGCGTTTGGAACCGGTCGCCTAGCCTCCAGGCTACGCATCCGGACATCCACTCACACAGTGATCTCGCGACTCGCGTACACGCATGATTGCGCAACAGGACTCTCTCTCTCTCTCGGTCTCTCTCTCTCTCTCTCACACACACACACACACACACACACACACACACACACACACACACACATACACCTCTCTCTCTCTCTCTCAAAGGTTGCTGAAATGATGTGTACGCAACTGCGTATCTGCATATCTGCGCCTAACAAAGGTGTCACTACGCACGACTTAAATGTTACGTTTATAACCATAGCAACAGACCTCGGATGAGCCCAGACGCTCTGCGGATCTAGTTTGGATTTTTAATTAGTTGAAAAACAATCATATCAGGTAAAAATTTGAGGATATAGTTTGTCCCATTAGTACTTACTTTTCATGTAAACAAAATTGCAACAAATTTTGTTACAAATTTACACCATAGAAAATTCGTGACGTAGTCAATTTAATTAACATAACAGAACTTATTTCAGCAGGATCACAATCACCGAAATAGTTCCGTCGGTTCAGTATAGGAGCTGCTGCTCATTTCACCGTAGCTCTTCCTTCGTTATTTTGGGGCGAATTTTGACGTGGATAAGACGTTCTGGAACCAAAGCTGCCACGATAAATTCTGTTGCGATTAATGACAGATTTGCCCTTTTTTTCTTTGTGAATTTTTTTCCGGGTTTTGTAAAATCTGCAGCCCTTTAATGCCTTCGTTTGCTCGATTTTTCTCTTTGATTTTTCAAATTTTTCTTCGATTTTTCAATTTTTTTTTATTCTCTGAATTGTTTTGAGATTTCCCTTTGAAAATCTTGCATTGCCATGCGGGTATTCGGATCATCATGCCCAAAACTTCGCTCGCTTGCAGGTGAAGGTGGTTACGGTCTGATTTCGAAGCCTCAGGAGGCGACGCGGGAACGGAAGGGCAGCTCCACGCGCTCGATCAAACATGTCGACTCGCGGCGTCACACCTGCAGCACGGACAATCGTCAGGACGCCGGCTCGGGTAAGGACGCGAGTGATCGACGTTCTCAAGAGCGCATAAGGCCCGGCCTTAATACATATGGCCTTATACGGCCTTAAGCCCGTGTATATAAGGCCCGTCTCGAAAGTGGCGTACGTACGGTGGTGTCAGGGTCTCCAACCATTCCTCATTCTGTGGAATCATTACGATTTCTCGGCTTAAGTTCCACATTCCGCAGCGGCAAGGTTATATTACTCATTTCAGTTGCACTGTGCAAAATTTGCACTGATTGTTCGCATCGGTCGCTTGGATATATATATTGTTTTTTTTTCAGCTGGTGTCTGAGCACTGGCCACGCGCTGGTGCAGTGGAGATGCAGCAAGTTTATTAAAGCCGCACTATGCGCATCCAAACGCTAATTTCTCCAGTACTAGACTAGCAAATACTTCGTGTCATGCATAATCACACTACCTTATGACAAAAGAAACTAGTTCTTTCCATTTCACTGCGCGTTGTCTTATAAAAGGCATTTGAAAATACCTCCAATGTTGTTCAAATTCTCCGATGTTGTTGACACTTTTGCGTCGCTCTGCCAAGCAACCATGGAGCGGTGCTGCGGTACAGCGGTACGGGTGTAGCAAAGATAAAAACATGTGACGTCACCTAACCGATTCTTGGCGAAATTGTTTGGCAAACAATTTAGCGTTGGCGCCAGATTACCAGATTTCGCACCTCTTTCTGTGGGTTTTAAGGCAAACGCGCACTGAATATGGGAAACCTAGAGTTTTATTTGCATAGTGTGGTGTGATTATGCATGAACACAGAGTAACTTGCTAGCTTCTAGCAGTCGCACAGAAACTTCCACCTCTCATGGCGCGCCAGTGGGGCCGTAAAATGTCAATTTCTTGCCCAACTAGGTTAACAGGCCGAATCATGCTCATCATCATTAAAAAAAGAGAAGAGGAATACGAAAGTTGGCCTTTTATGACAAAAGAAACCTTAAACACCAGACGCGTAAACACGAGTTATTGGCGACTTCTAGCGGCGACAAACCACGCATGGTGCGACTAGTTCCGTTTTCCATACTTAAGATCGGAGAATATGCTGCCTATCGCGTAAATTCTGTAAATTTTCACTACCAAAATTATCGAGAATTCGGTAAACTTCTCAGACTGATCATCACATGAAGCAGCTGAAAAGCATTAATATATCATGTACTTCCATTTTGTTCCAATTGCACCATCTGGCTGTTCATTAATCGAAGTTTATTGCCCCACGCAAATTTACTTGCCTCTTTGGATACTGTGCTCAGTGTTAGATTTCCGGCAGACGTGGTCTGAGTACTGAGATAAATTAGCGTTCATATGCGCATAGTGCGGCTTTAAATAGCACCCTCACTGCCCCAAGTCGTTATCCTCGGAAATACACACCATAAGTGCTCGCGTGCCATTACCGTTAGCTTTCACCTCCCCCCCCCCCTACATCGCTCAGTGTATTAATGTTGTTTCTATGCATTGTATCTGGCATGTCTACGGTAAATGAACCAGCCTAGTCAGGACCCGGCCGTTCTGCAAGTGTCGCGTAGTTTTGCGCTAATACAGATTATACGACGTGGAGAATCGCTCTCCACCATTGCCCACAAAAAACCCCGACTTTAACGGTAGAAATTCAGAACAATACCACAAAGTGTGTGGCCTGTACTTCGGTGAATCAAAACTCAGTGTTAATCATATGCAATAAATAAGCAAGACACCCTATCAGTGGCCACGCGAGGAATAAAAGTGTTGTTTGTAATCCTAACTTGTATGGGATGAGTTTAGGGTTGAGCATAGTGTCATCAACATGAGAAATATGGCGCTCACAGTTAGTGGAAGGGTCGTGTCGTATCAGGCTACACCATGTACACATGTACTACATAATTACGCGAGTACATATATGTTATATCACAAAGTGTAACAACTGCTGTACCGACAGAATGTACCCTACCCCTAACCTAACCCTTACCCTAAACACCTTCATAAAAAATATATACATTAATACCAAACAACCTAAACTACCGTCGTACATATCATGAAGTACTGCATACGACAACGACCCTTCTGCCACAGGAGCCTTAGAATCAGAAAATGGCTAAATATTTCAAAATTTTGGGGCCTCCTTCAGGATCTGTACTCCCCCTAGCACTGGCATGCTACAGCCACGGGGGCCTGCCTGCGGCAGCCAAGTTACATTTGCCCCCTGCCTGTCCACAAATTACTGAACTACGCCACTGCATACTGATCGCCGCGGAACATTCCACATTACCGAGTTCACTCTATGGTTGAGACCCTGTGGTGGGGCCCGTAACACGCCCTATAGACCTGAGGTCCGATAGACCGACGTTGATAGACGAAGTATACGTGTTCGATGTGTAAAGATGCATTTCGAATCGGCAGTTTGCTACGCGATTTGAACCGTCGCCTAGCCTCCAGCTAACGCATCGGACATCACATGCACACAGTGATCTCGCGATCTCGCGTACAGCCATTATTGCGCAACAGTCTCTCTCTCTCTCTCTGGTCTTCTCTCCCTCTCTCAGCACCACACACATCTTTCGACACACACACACAACAACATCACACACACATACACCTTCTCCTCTCTGCCTCTCTCTCTCACGTTATCACTGCTCACAACCCATCCACACCGGGTCGTGGTGCACCTCTTGAGGTCTCTACGACATTCTGCGCGTGGCTGCTTGTTGGTGTGCTTTTTTCGTTCTTCGCTGCGTGGCGGTCACACTCAGCAACTACACACTCCGGTAGCTCGGCTCCGGCGCGCGCGCACGACACCACGGCAATCCACAGAGCGTCCCCGTTGCGCACCCATCGCGTGTATAACTGTCGCCAGATTACGTGTTATATACTATGCAATATTCGGATCTATCGACCTTCAGTCTATACCGGATGACCCATTGCCGCCTAGAAGCAAAATACGTCGGTGCCTCATAGGAAGCTGCGGTTATGCGAGGGGCAATGTTTTTAATGCGCGCTGGATTACGTTCCAACCAAATTCCAATTACTTGGCACCGCGTAGACGTACGTTGTACCCCCGCTGCGGAGTGCTCATTATTACGACAAGTCGCAAAAATAATGGTTCACGCACCATCAGCTCACCTACATGCGTAGCAGAGATTTCATTTCCGACTGGCCCACACCACCGCGTTAACGCCTGCGGCGACTCCTGTTACGATCGTCACGTGTCCGCCGGACGCGCCCTCCTAGAATGCGTCTGATTTTTAGATGCGGAGGACGAAGGGCGGAGTCGTAGGTGCGAGTGACCTTGCTCAAGTGCTTGCTGTTGCGCCCGGCCTCAGGCCGCGCGGCCGTGATCTAACCTAGCAGCCTAGTCGTGTCTAGTTGTGCTGGTGGTGGGGTGGGGGCATTTCACACACAATCTAGTGCAGTCGGGTTGCCACTTCGTGTCACTTTGGTTTTCACCCGGAACGGAGAGTGACCCCGGACTGTAGCATACTAAAGTAGTCTTGCTTGATTTGGTTTGGTCTGTTTAAAAAGGAGAAAATCGGCTCTCAGCACACAGCTACAGATACATGTGGCCTGTATCGCGGCTGTCCTGTTCTCTTTCAACAGGAAGCGCTCACGCCGAGCCACTGGGCTCTCAAGCAACGTCGGTGTGAGATCTAGAAACACATTTTACCAGCCCGAGTTCGGTTCCGAGTCCCGGTACTTGGTGGCAACTCACTTCTGAGTGCTATGCAGAGTATGACGCATGTTCTACTTGACACCGCGTATCGAGCGTAAATTTAAATATATGACGTGACCATCTTATAACATACATGCCTGGTAGCACAATCCATATGTTGGTCAAAAGTATAGATATATAGACAAACACATGTGTTTACCATTAGGGCACATGTACTACCTTTCTAGCAGTAGCCTGTTTGTTTTAAGTTTGTGTGTGTGTGTCGTGCGTGCTGCGTGCCGTGCGTGCGTGCGTGCGTGCGTGCATGCGCGCGTGGCATGTTGGTGTGCTTGACAGGTGTGTGTGTGGTGTGACAGTGTGCTGTGGTGTGGCTGTGCCGTCTGCGTGTGCTGTGCGGTGCCGTGTGGTGTTGTGTCGTGTGTGTGTGGTGTGTGTGGTGTGTGTGTGTGCAGGGTTCCTCGCGCCAGGTGAATGAAATTGAATACAGAGGGAGGGAGCAGTGGATGCGAGCAAAAACTAGGGGGATCCGGGGACATGCCCAGAAGATGTGAATCTTAGATCGCTCGTGTGCATTCTAGGCTTTTGGGACATTGCCGTTATTGTTTTCTCTGATCTGGTGCTATTTTCATAATTTGTGTTTTTAAAACCTAGGTTATGGATAACTATGGGAGAACTTGAAGGCAACTCTGTTAATTTTTCGGGCAAGTACTAAAAATGAACCAACATCAAGGCATCAGTTTTATGGCATTATCATTATATTGACATGTATGTCAATAAGCATGCAGGAATCTTTCTGTAAATTTATCATCAATGTCATGATTTATACCCGTACTCTAAGCTGTGCACCTCTATCCGAACGCTGGCGCATGGCAGCTTCCAAGATAACACTGCTGGTCAAATGGGTAATTCTTGCTGAGCTGGCCGTCATATTGGCCAGTACAGCAGCGCGTACAAAGCTGACCTCAAATCGGCCTGTCCTCATGTAGTTTTGACTATCGCCCATGTGTGGAACTGTTCATTAAGACTCTTCTGATGATTGGCTTCGCATGAGGGTGACGCAGCCAATCACAGCGAAGCACACAAGTGTGCTTGGTTACTGCTCCTAAAATGGTGGCGCACACCACTATCGATTCCCACGCTGTCATAACTTTCATTTTGAACTGTCCGACGCTGAACCTCTGCTGAAAATATTGTATTTCAATTTGGGTATAACATTTCCCATATCGCGGGGTGAAATTTAATCGATGCAGAGTAATTAACACGTTCAATGTCTGCCTGTTAACAATGCACGCTACCCGGCCACTGTGCTGAGATTTTCACGTTTTACCCGCTTAGTCCACCTATTACAAAATTTTTTGCAGGTTTAACTAGCTATAAAATTAATTTATAATTAGGCTAGTATTAGATATACTCCCTCAGACCATCAAAACAACACCCGGAATCTAATACACGGATCTATCAAATCAAACATCACTTTTCAGACATAAAAACTCGCCAACTTCACAAACACACGCGTCAACACGCCCTTTGGCGAAGAATCTAAAAACATTACCTCGTCGCCAAAAACTCCCAAAATACCGTTCCAACAACCATAAAGTAATTGATAAATATGTCATACTAACTACTGGGTTTATACAGGACGCTATGAATTGCTAAAGCGTATACCCCCTGCCACTATAGGAGAACATAGTAACTTCAAATAAATTATTTTTATATATTTTTTTCCATGAGTAATCTTTCGCGCGTCCGTGTCGTTTTGCGTTCGAACGATAACTCGTGTTTCGCGTGAAGCGTGGTAAACGGCGCAACGATTGAAACGGGGGGGGAGTTCCCAAACGGGCGGCCGCGCCTGTTTTGACGCAACGTCAGGGAGCCCTGGGGACAGTGGTGTGTGTTGTGGGTGTGTTGCGCGTGCGTTCGTGTCGTGCGTGGCGTCGTGCGTGGCATGTGTGTGACAGAGTGTGTGACATGTGTTTTGTATGTGTGTGTCCTGTTTTCGCGCGATGTGCTGCTCTCGTGTGGCGTTTGTGAGAGTGTACCATGTGTGAGTGCGTGTGTAGTGTGTATGTTTGATTGTTAGTCTAATACCTATTACCATAATATATTGATACCAACTTGACATAAACAGTTAATATCTATTTAATATTCTTACCACTAAATCATAAGGTTTGGTGGCGGACATCCGGGATACTTTGACTATTTGACCGATGTAATTCCAGCCGATGCAACAAACCGTAGTAACCGCACTCGCTCAATGCCTAACGCAGCGCATAGTGCCACATAATTCTTGGTGTGATGCCGGCAATACAGCTTTAAGTGACAAAAAAAACGACCATGTCTGGCTTCCGGTAGCCCGAGAGCAGAACAGATGGCTAATCAGCAATTAGTCAGGAGAAGCGAAGATGGCGTAGCAATTCTGGTGGTAAACCGGCGATATCTCGCTGGAAGCAGTTTTTGCAGCACTTCCTGTTAAGATCCATAATGTACTATTCTCGGCCCTCGAAATGAACAAAGAAGACCTTTAAGAACACCCCTGTCAAGTTTAAGGGGGCTACCCCCACATTTACGGAAATGACATAGGTCTCAATCTGGAAATCATCTCTATCTTTGAACCGCAGCGGCTCCATTCGGGCGGTGTCTATATTCAAGCCGGTACGGGAGATTACGGTACGCATATATTTGCTAATATATTGACTAATCGTGCGTCAATAAACTCAATATTCACAGAGAGTATAGCTAACACATGTGTCTATAGGTATCTAGAATATTAGAAATTTAATCATCTGAAATTCGCTTCCGCGCGCATAACTAATCGTGCAGGACTAGCATGACTAATCGAGCCGCTTCGTGCTCAATATTCACAGCTAGTATTAATTCAAGCCGGTAGGGAGATCTTTTGCATAAAACATTCTAGATACCTATAGACACATGTCTTAGCTATACTCTCTGTGAATATAGAGTTTATTGACGCACGATTAGTCAATATATTAGCAAATATATGCGTCCCGTCATCTCCCGTACCGGCTTGAATATAGACGCTCCTAGCCGATTCGCGCTTTGTTTTCATCGCGCGGCTAACCGGACGTATTGCTAAGGGGAAGTGACGTCACTCCGCCCCCACCTATAGGCCTATTGTTAATCAAATGTTTATCAATGGTTAGATTTGAATTGAATTGCAGCATGTTAACCTGTGACGTTAGTCTGAACCGTGCTCGTGTTGGTGTGTGTGTGTGTGTGTGTGTGTGTGTGTGTGTGTGCGTGTGTGCGTGCGTGCGTGTGTAGGGCTTTGCTTTGCATCACAGCGTTACCAGATTACATATACGATCGACTGCTATGTGTGCTTTAATATCAATACGAACGAGAGTGATAGAGTAGAAGAGCAACGATTTCTTAGTAACCAGATATAGACTTTAATGAGCTAAATAATACACAACATTCCAACAGTATTGAATTATCGTCTCTCTATTCCCAGATTGAACCTACTCGCTATCTCTCTAATTGAACTCACTTATTATCTCTCTAAAATCTAACCTGTCTATTTCTATGCCCAAAACTCCAACTCTACTTACTTCTTCTCTAATCCAATCAAACCCCTTCCCCTTGATTCTAGCTCTATTTATGATCTGATTGTAAACAATGGTAAAATCAAAACACAGTCAGCTGGGCAGCTGTTGGCAGTGACGCAGATGTCACTGCCAATCAGAACTGCACTTACGTCAATGACTGTACTGACAATGACGTAACACAAACATGGACGAGCCGAATTTGGACGACAGACGACGATTGGATCTCCCTTGCTTATCCGTCTTCTCATTATAATTCATGGTTTCTCCCTCAGTGTTCATGGTTTCTCACTGAGTGATCATGGTTTCTCACTGAGTGTTCATGGTTTCTCACTGAGTGATCATGGTTTCTCCCTCAGTGTTCATGGTTTCTCACTGAGTGATCATGGTTTCTCACTGAGTGGTCATGGTTTCTCCTTTAGTGTTCATGGTTTCTCACTCAGCGACTTTAAAGTGTTCATGGTTTCTTTCTCACTCAGTGATCATGTTTTCTCCTCAGTGTATCATGGTTCTCTCACTCAGTGATCAATGGTTTCTCCTCCAGTGTTCATGGGTTTCTCTCATCAGGGTGTTCATGGTTTCTCATTCAGTGTTCCATCGTTTCTCCCTCAGTGTTCATGGTTTCTACTCAGTGATCAGTGGTTTGCTCCCTCAGTGCGGTTTTTTTTTTGTTTAATTGGGTTTCCTTAACCTCAGTGGAAGTCCAGTGGTGGTTCTCCCGTCCACCCTTCAAAGTGATTCATGGTTTCCTTCCTTTAGTTGTTCCATGGTTTTCTCACTCAGGAATGCATGGTTTCTCCCTCAAGTGGACAAAGGTTTAACTTTACTCTGTTACATGACTGTACTGAACAATGACGT
>NW_014577855.1:29470-32899 GCF_000485595.1 Priapulus caudatus
ATGATCAGCTCAGTGAGAGAACGCCCATGACCCTTTGCAGATGAGAAACCCACCTAGATCACAAATCAGTGAGAAACGCATGAACGACGTGAGGGAGAAACGCCCAGGTCCGCCTGGGCAGGACTGTTGGCAGTGACGGCGAGATGTAACGTGGCAGACAGACTGGTGTGGCAGTCGTAACTGCACATCGCGACTGTACTGACAATGACGTAACACAAACATGGACGACCGAAATTGGACGACAGACGACGATTGGATATCCCTTGTTATCCCGTCTTCGTCATTATAATTCATGGTTTCTCCCTCCCAGTTGTTCATGGTCTTCTCTGCCACTGAGTGATCATGGTTTCTCAGCTGAGTGTTCATGGTTTCTCACTGAAGTGATCATGGTTTCTCCTCAGTGTTCATAGTTTCTCACTGCAGGAATCATGGTTTCTCACTGAGTGTTCATGGTTTCTCACTGAGTGCATATGGTTTTCTCCTGAGTGCGTCATGGTTTCTCCTTTAAGTGTTCATGTTTCTCTCTCAGTGCTTCATGGGTTTCTCGCCTCAGTGTTACATGGTTTCTCACTCAGTGATGCATGGTTTCTCCCTCAGTGTCATGGTTTCTCTCTCCAGGTGTTCATGGTTTCTCATTCAGTGTCCAATCGTTTCTCCCTCAGTGTTCATGGTTTCTTACTCAGTGATCATGGTTTGCTCCCTCAGTGGTTTTTTGTAATTGGGTTTCCTTAGCTCAGTGAATCATGGTTTCTCCCACCCTAAGTGATCATGGTTTCGCTTCCTTTAGTGTTCATCGGTTTTCATCATCAGTGAATCATGGTTTCTCCCTCAAGTGGATCATAGGTTTAACTTTACTCTGTTACATGACTGTCTGACAATGACGTAACATCAAACATGGACCGAGCCGAATTTGGACGAAGAGCGACGATTGATTCTCCTTGCTCTATCCGTCTTCTCATTATATTCATAGGTTCTCCTGCGCCTCCAGTGGTTCATGGTTTCTCACTGAGTGATCATGGTTTTCTCACTGAGTGGTTCAATGGTTTCTCACTGAGTGATCAGGTTTCTGCCTCGATGTTCGTGGTTCTGCAGCTGAGGATCATGGTTTTCTCACTGCGTGGTTCATCGAGGTTTTCGCACTGAGTTGAATCATGGTTTTTTTCTCACTGAGTGGTTCATGGTTTTCTCACTCGAGATGATCATGGTTTTCAGCTGAGTGGTCCATGGTTTCCTCCCTTTAGTGTTCTGGTTTGCTCCTTCAGCGATCATGGTTTCTCCCTCAGTGTTCATGGTTTCTCACTCAGTGATCGATGGGTTTATCTGCACTCAGGTGATTCATGGTTTCTCTTCAGTGCATTCATGGTTTCTCCAGTTCAGTGTTCATGGTTCTCCCTCAGTGTTCATGGTTTCTCACTCAGTGGTCAATGGTTTTCTCCCCGTGCAAGGTGTTTAGTTGTATCCGGTTTCTTCCTCAGATGGCTAAATGGTTTCCACTCCAGTGAATCCGCATAGGTTCCTCCTTTGAGTGTTTCATAGGTTTTCTTACTCAGTGAGCATGGTTTCTCACTGCAGTGATTCATGGTTCCTCTTTAGGTGTTCCCGGTTTCTTACTCAGTGATCATGGTTTCCACTCCAGTGATCATGGTTTCTCACTCAGCTGATCCAGGTTTCTCACTGAGTGTCTTACTGATTGATCATGGCTTCTCTCTTGATTGATCATGGCTTCTCTCTTGGTGATTATGGCTTCTCTCTTGGTGATTATGGCTTCTTCCTCGTTGATCATAGCTTCCCCCTTGGTGATGGTTGGTGTTTATGGTAAATTCATAATGCCTTGCAAGCATTCTCGCTGGTTATCCTCCCAAAGCATTATGGTATGACCGATTTTTTACCCTGCCAATAAGTCAATGAACAGACATTTATAATTCACACAAACAACCCATATAAGCCCTGAAATAATATTTAATGCTTTTCTTCCATCGTGGGTCTTTTGCACTAGTTAGAAATATGATCAGCAGTCTATAAAATATGGCAAAGTAAAATGAAATGCAACATTACATCAAAGGCAAACATGCACTTACATGCAGCATGTTCAACAGCATCAAGAAAGAAGATGTGGCTTGGTATGTCTTTCTTTCAGAGATCTGAGTGCTGCGGTCAATTAACAACCTATATTAGAGAGAAATATAAAAAATTTACACTTGTAAATATATTTTATAGAAGACATACTTAATAATGTCAGGAGCCTATTGATAGACTCCTGATAATGTGGCTCCTGCTTTATTGGAACAGGTTTGGAACTATGGAAATGTCTCAATTAAGCAGTGATCATGATTAAGTGGGGACCACTTCACTATTTTGTTGTTGTAGGCTTGCCTCTACATTATAAACATAAGTTTGAGCTCCTGCGGTTTGACAATGACCGTTGGCTCACACACGCGCGCACACCATACATCAAAAAGTCAGTGGAAGAGATGGCAGCGTTTGCAGCAGCGGCAGCAATAGTACAGAGACGAGCACTAGTTCTGTTGACACAGCATTCACTGCTGCCTGCACCGCTTCCCATACCTTTCTCTTCTTTGTGAGAGTAATTTCCATGGAAAAGGGTGCAAATAGTACATATTTGCGCTTCCCTATTTCTTCAATTATCATGCTTATCTCGTCATCGCTATAGTTCGTCTTTCTTGTCTTGCTTGGACTAGGCATGATAGTTGGTTCGGATATTCAGAAGCGATAATGAAACGTACGTCTTTATAGTCGTAGAAGATGTATGCAATTGAGAGATGGGGCTATGCCAGGCTGGGTCAGACTCTGGGCTGTGCCGTGTTGTTGACATCACGAGCTAATACAACATAGGTATTATTAGCTCGTTATTACATACATCTGCCCAGTTGTACGCGTTTCTGCTAAACTTGATGTGGCTGTGTTTAACATACCCATGCCACAACTCGCAGCCAGATGAGACGGGATACTAGAGAAGCGTTGCCGAAAGGAGGTGTTGATCCGAAGCGCTGAGCGCAGATCTTGCGCGCAGTTCCGTGGCAAGGCGCACGCGACCGCGGGAACGTCCTACGACAGTATGCAGCGCTGGCAGCTATGGATCCGTGCGCCGAGTGCGTAGGCCGGCACACGGATCCATTGCTGCCAGCGAGCAGTCGAGAATTTTAGGAAGAATAAAATGAAAGAGCTGAGCTCCATTGAGCTGCTCTTCTTTACTAGTTGAATGGAAATATTAATGAAAGTGTCAACACCTTGTACTTCTACACGTGTTGTATAAGTATGTGTAAGTATAAGTGTTGTATACGTACGTGCGTTGGTGTGTGACTGCGTGCGTTCATACATGTATACGCACGTGTGTGCGTTGGTGTGTGACTGCGTCGTAGTACTACAGCTATCTATGTGTTTGCGTGCATGGCTGCCTGTCAAAAGTTA
>NW_014577855.1:38768-45901 GCF_000485595.1 Priapulus caudatus
CTTGATTTCGTTACAGAATCATTGATTTCGTAACGAAATCACTTTGTAGACTTGATTTCGTAACGAAATCAGTCATGCGACACTTGGCGCCCCACACGCCAAGTGTAGCATGATTTCGTAACGAAATCACTTTGTAGACTTGATTTCGTAACGAAATCAGTCATGCGACACTTGGCGCCCCACACGCCAAGTGTAGCATGATTTCGTAACGAAATCACTCGATTGCAGTAGCTGATTTCGTCACGAAATCACTCGCAGTAGTTGATTTCGTAACGAAATTACTTTGTAGACTTGATTTTGTAACGAAATCACTTTGTAGACTTGATTTTGTAACGAAATCACTTTGTAGACTTGATTTCGTTACGAAATCAATGATTTCGTAACGAAATCAGTCATGCGACACTTGGCGCCCCACACGCCAAGTGTAGCATGATTTCGTAACGAAATCAGTCATGCGACACTTGGCGCCCCACACGCCAAGTGTAGCATGATTTCGTAACGAAATCGCATGATTTCGTAACGAAATCATTCGATTGCAGTAGCTGATTTCGTAACGAAATCATTCGATTGCAGTAGCTGATTTCGTAACGAAATCATTCGATTGCAGTAGCTGATTTCGTAACGAAATCAGTCATGCGACATTTGGCGCGCCGGCGCGCCAAGTGTCGCATGATTTCGTAACGAAATAACTCGCAGTAGCTGATTTCGTCACGAAATGACTCGCAGTAGCTGATTTCGTCACGAAATGACTCGCAGTAGCTGATTTCGTCACGAAATCACTCTCAGTAGTTGATTTCGTTACGAAATCAATGATTTCGTAACGAAATCAGTCATGCGACACTTGGCGCCCCATAGCTATCGTGCTATACGCAGCCGCAGAGCCGTTTACACTTCGGTTACTCGCTCGTTCAAAGGGACGATTAATCGAGCTCCGTTTTTGGAGCGATTCCTAAAGGGCCGGACACACTAGGCGATTTAATCGAGCAACTTTATCGACCGATAATATCGCCCGATTCTATCGTGCGAGTCGAGTGGATTTTTGACGGCGAGTAGGACCGGACACACTAGGCGATTTTACACGTGTGTGCATGAGTGTGTTGGTGCGTACGTGCGTGTGTGTACAGGTGCACGTGCGTGCGTGCATGCATGTGCACGTAAACGTGCGTGCATGTGCACGTACACCTGCGTGCATGCATGCGTGCGTGCGTGTGTATGTAAACGTGCGTGTGTATGTAAACGTGCGTGCATGCGTGCGTGTGTGCGTACGTGTGCACGTATACGTGCGTGTGCAAGTACACGTGCGTTCGTGCGTGCGTGTGCATTTACACGTGCGTGTGCATTTACACGTGCGTACATGCGTGCGTGTGCACGTACACGTGCGCGCGTGCGTGTGTGCGTGTGAACGTACACGTGCGTGCCTGCGTGCGTGTGTGAGTGGGTGCGTGTTTACGTACACGTGCGTGCGTGCGTGCATGCGTGTGTGTGCAGGTACACGTGATGGTGAGTGCATGCGTGTGCACGTATACGTGCGTGCGAGCGTGCGTATGCACATGTGCATATGCGTGTGCAGGTACACGTTCGTGCGTGCGTGCGTGCATCGCTATTACATGACATCAATTTGATATGACATATACTAAACATGAAACATCGCTATTACGTCAGTATCATTGAACAACTCTGATTGGCTGATGAATTGTACAATCGGGCGACTAAATCGCCAACCTGGACACACTAGGCGATTTTATCGGGCGACTGAAATAATCGCCCGATAATATCAAAACGTTTTGAGCTATGCGATTAAATCGGGCGACTAAATCGGCGGCGATTGAGTGGACACACTAGGTGATTTCACCGGCGATTTAGTCGCTTGATTTAGTCGCCCAATTTAATCGCATAGTGTGTCCGGCCCTTAACACTAGCTACTTATCCAGGTGTTCACATTTTGAAAACAATGTCATGACTTGCAGCAATGGTACATTCCAACTGCAAGTCATTTGCATCTCGTGGCTTCTGCATTTCAAGCTGTATACCCTATATTTAACTTGTGGGAAAAAAATTTTATTCCTGCCTACCCATGTTTTTGAAGGAAAAAAAAAGAAAAAAGAATGTTATACCTACCTACCTACCCTAATTTTCACAACCCATGTGACCCGAACCAAAGGTTTTTTTTTGTTTGGCCTTAGGTTATCTCTACTTTATTGACTTATCATCAATGCACGAAGGGCGATGCCATCTTTGATTATTGATTACACTTGCACGCGCCATCTCGCGACAACTATAGGCCTAGTGATACATTATGACACGAATATATAAGACAGTCGAGCAGGTATGAAGTAGGATGCATTGTTAGGGTTTAGTTTTAGTGTTAATACCTATGCTACACCGTTTTGATGATGACGTAGCCGGTTTAGCGATAGAACAGGCTTTCAATCTTTTGCAGAAACGAAGGCCAGTACAGTAGAGCAGCAGACCTCAGATGAGCACTGTTGCTAATGCGGCACTTGTTAGGCATACTCGTAGTATTTCAGTATTTCATTGCTATCAGTGGAATTCTACTTGTTTGACAGGAATTGCTGGAACATGATTTACTTCTAAGTTAACACTAGTCAGGAAATTGGTAAATATTGTTGATATAAAGGCAGGATAGACAAAATTTTGAATAGGCCAAGTGGACTGATTATATGGGGGGTTGAACCGGCAGTTTAGGGGGGTTGAGCCGGCGGCCGCCGGCAAAATAGCGCTAATTTTGCGCGCTGTGTTTCAGAGTCTCACTTTACTGGAGAGCAGTGTGTTTGTGATGTAATATTAAACCCCCAGTTTTAACTCACTTTTTATTAGGCCAACATTGTCTAATCGGAAATTATGATCTTGCGCTATGCTGCAAGTGTTTCTGGGGTTAGCTTCCTAGACTGTCTCAATTCATCGAAGAGAACTTCATGTCCAGCTTGTAGCGTGAAGTGGTAAAGGATCAATGCAGATCCTCAACATTTTAGTCAACTTTTTACAACTGTTATTTGGATAACCAATTCTATCTGTTCCTGGACAGGGATAGGGACACTGGAACCATTGTTTAGAAATCTATGGTGCCATATTTTTCTCTTCATCTTGACAAAAGGGAAAAGCCATGGGGGGAGATATATCGATGTACATGAAATTTCACCTCGCCTAGGTCAGTTATGTCCATAGCTCTCGCTCTCTCTGGGACTCTCGCTATGCTCGCAGCATTATTATCCAGTGCTGTCCAACAGCAAGTTAATAGCTACGCTAATATCTATTCAGATATGTTCAGTTATTGTACTTTGTACCTAAGCAGATCACTATAAGCAAGATCACCGTAATCACTCAAGATCACTGTAACGGTGTAACCAATAAAGTATATGTTATCGATTGAAGGCAATCTGCTTCATAGAATTTTTAAGAAACGGTAGTTACAGAGGAGCTACATTCCCTATGGAAATATGAGTAGTGGCAGGAGTGGATAATATAGATCTCTATTATCCACTCCTGGTAGTGTTTATATTATGCCATACAATGCCATATAATGTTAGGAAATTAGCGACGACACTGCATGAGTCTATCCTGGTTCTTTTGGTCCAGGAGAATGAATGCATCTCAAAGTGAAGAGCAGCTCATGCTCTTTTTAACGTTACGTAAAATTTGGTGTCAACTGGTTGTTACAAATACAAGGCAAGACATTTCCGTGCAGTACATCATACCTGAAAATATTCCATATTATATAGTATAATATTACGATTGTATCATGGTAAAAGACCGCGTTTGCCATCTGTTTGCAATAGATATGACTTGTTTCTTTTCATCAGGCTATTCCTTTATACGTGAAATCAAGTTTTTTTTTTTGTATAGGTCACATGGCTGAGCAGTATTCCGCTGGACATGACAAAAAACCAACACAGAAGATCACGCAACTGTTGCGCACTGAACAGGTAATAGGCGATTGCTAGTATCACGTAACCTGCAGTGCACATTTATAAATTGTGAATGACAGTCAAAACTGGATTGTCAAAAATTTAGTTCTTTGAAATAAATATACATCAGTTAATTTCATCTCACTTTATATTCAATATCTCTCCATATATACGTGTGTGTGTGCGTTCGTGATTGCTTGTGTATATCACGAGAAGCCATGTTGTGCCGTGACTGATGTCTTAAGCAAATAATGTTTGCGCTTACAATTTTCTGCCATTTCAATAGTGACAGTTTGCTTTTCTGATTCACATTTTCCTTACTACCTTGGTCACAGTGTAGGGTTGTATATGGCTACCTGTTTAATTTGTGTATTATTGTTACTCACAGGGCAGGGACAGGATATTCCACTCTGTGTTTGTTCATAGGGATCATAGGAAGAAAAAAGCTACTTCATACTTGGGAACCAGCCAGGAATTGATTGATTTTGATGTGGAGTGGCCTGTTAAGCAGGATTTAGCAGAGTATGACAGAGGTAAGGGAAAAAAACTCAATCATAGCGATTCATGTTGATTGTGAAGAAATGCCGCAGTCTTCCTTGATCTCATCATGTTATCACACATTCTTGATAGAAAATAAACGTTTAACATCGGAGGGATACATTTTTTACCGCGAATATTGCGTAATTGTATGGCATGGCGATGTGGGTTGTTATGGAAATGGAAAGCGGCAATGAGGTGATAAGGAGGAATGTCATGCGAGTGATGGTGGCCTTGAGTTCTTGAGGGCTGTTGTTTTGCATGGTATAGATCTCCCATTTGCGGTTTCTAATGGAGGTGACAGCCATAGGTAGTCATTAGCAATCATAAAAACGTAATAAATCAGGAAAGCGGGCGATCAGAAAGGACGAGGACCAAGGGGTGTGCATCATCAACATGCTGAAGATAAGCCGAAGGTCGCTGGTTAATTGGGGTGCTGCGCCTCCTACTGGGCGAGAGCGAAGGGGAGCCCATGCCCGGGTCAAGGGGAGAATTCCCTTATAAAGGGAGGTGACGAAAGAGACCCGGGGCTGGAGAAGTCTGATCCGACCATTGACCGGCTTCGGGCAGTCCTGGTTTTGGTCGATTATGCAGGTTATACAACAAAAATATCGTATTGTACACGACGCCTTTGACCATCACTGCTTGCCTGTTGACGACATCAATGCGTATTCCTACAGAATACGCAGCACTGGTGTGGGTTGTATGGCTAATCCATGTGCCCTACACCTTAAACTACATTGACCACTCAGCAAGCATATCTCTTTTGAGCTAAGTAGACCACAGAATACGCAGCACTGGTGTGGGTTGTATGGCTTATCCATGTGCCCTACATCTTAAACTACATTGACCACTCAGCAAGCATCTCTTTTGAGCTAAGTAGACCATTATCAGATTGTAACAATTGTTGTTTATTTATTAACACTTATCTACAGAGACCAGTAAGGAAAAACAAGATAGTCTTCACCACCTCACATGGTTGGCGTTACACAGATATACACAGCGGTCTGATGCTCAACCAGATTGTAAGTGTTTTAATTTCCTTAATCTTACTTCATTAAACTCAATAATCAATAAACAAGAATTATATAACTCAAAAATCAATAACATGCGGAACCGATGACTGTTAACATATTGCATGTTTTCTTGGTATGTTGGAGTGACTGCAGCTTTTTGATTTTCCAAATACTTTGGAAACGGATCATAATCGTACAAACTTTGTGATGCATTCTGTTATCAATATCGCTTTGGAAATCACCAACACATTTTGGTCATTACATGTTACAGTGTTTCATTCAGATGGTTTCACAATGTTTGACGAACTCCTGTATTCAACGACTAATCTCAAGGTCGTACGTCCAGAAAGCCTGTGCAAGCTGGACACCATTGCTTTCCTGTACGCCACTGTGTACACCACCTTGGGAAGGTAAGCTGGGTGTCATATTCTCGGGAAAAACTATTGACAATAATGGATGTCTTTGGGAAGAATATTATGTTTTTATTTATTTCGTTAATAATGTAGGTTATCTAATAATTGATGATTAATTGTGTGATTGAGGATTTTATTGATGTCTGTGGTTACTCTTGCATTTTTCTTCTACCAGATTAGAAGAACAGAAACGTACGATTGGTGAAGATTTGGACAGACCATTTCTCCTTCCAGCAATAGTTTCTGAAAGTCTCTGCTCCCCACAGCAGGCCGATTGGTGGAAAGCAGCATACAAACTTGTCAACAATGCTGCTGGGTATTGTTTTGTTTCAAACATACTTTTTGTAGTTAACCTGTTTTTGATAAAGTGACTGATCTCTGCAAACTTTCTTAAGGCAAACAGTTTTCCTGTTGCAAACTTCACCTTCTATCCTTGATATGAAGTGCTGCCTTGAATTGCCAACTGACATAAAGTAACACGTCCCATTATTGCCTGTCTCCTTCATCATGTATTTATGTATGCATTAACAGCGAGGATCTTGCCAGTCTGAGGGTCACCCTTCAGAGGGGCCTTGAGGTGGTACGTGCCACTGGTATTCATGGCCTGTCTGCACAGCTGGTCGTCCAACTTGCCAGGACCTTCCAACACCAGGCCAGTGCAAAGATAAACCCATCCACACCAGAGAGTCAGAGAACACAATTGGCTGCTAGGGCTGTCCACTACTGGAAGGCAGCTCTGAACATTCTGGAAAAACTAAATCAGTAATATCATTATGACAGTAGTATTTAACATTAAAAGGTCCTGTCCACAGTTGTTTTCACTAATTCTGCATGTTTATTGGACCACTGCTGACTGTCATAGGGTACATGGATGAAAGTTCCTATTGACCGTTTTGTCATTGAGACAGAGTTTAATTGGACTTTGTTGGTTTTTAGCTCATCTGACATGGTAAGATGCAGCTTGTAGAATCGCATGATTGTCCGTGCGTGCGTCCGTCCGTCCGTCCGTCCGTCTGTCCGTGCGTTCGTCAACAGTTGGGCAGAAATCTTAACCGCTCGACGTACGGTCACGATATTAGGGGCGTGGGGGGGTAATCCGAAAACGAGTTGGGATGTCGAAGCTGGGGGTCAAAGGTCAAAGGTCAAGAGGTGTAAAAGAAGGGGGAACATTCCCTCCTTAATCTAAACGGCTCGACCTAGGCTTGTGATAGTCGGTGTATAGCATCATGGTAGGAAAAGCC
>NW_014577855.1:45911-59192 GCF_000485595.1 Priapulus caudatus
TTCTCCCCCTCCTTCTCCACCAGCTTCTCCCCCTCCTCCTTCTCCACCACCTCCCTTCTCCCCCTCCTCCTTCTCCACCAGCTTCTCCCCCTCCTCCACCACCTCCCTTCTCCCCTTCCTCGTTCTCCACCAGCTTCTCCCCATCCTCGTTCTCCACCAGCTCCCTTCTCCCCCTCCTTCTCCACCAGCTTCTCGCCTCCTCCTTCTCCACCACCTCCCTTCTCCCCTTCCTCATTCTCCACCAGCTTCTCCCCCTCCTCTTTCTCCACCACCTCCCTTCTCCCCCTCCTTCTCCACCAGCTTCTCGCCTCCTCCTTCTCCACCACCTCCCTTCTCCCCTTCCTCATTCTCCACCAGCTTCTCCCCCTCCTCCTTCTCCACCAGCTTCTCTCCTCCTCCTTCTCCACCACCTCACCATGTTTCACACTTCTGCACATGAGATCGCTTTGCGATACAGCTGGAAGTGACGTCACGAACACGCGATTACATCTGATTGGTTATAAAACAAACCACGTGACAAAATATGCAAATTATCTCCTGTACCGGCCTGAATATAGACAACC
Source organism: Priapulus caudatus (assembly GCF_000485595.1). Classification (NCBI taxonomy): domain Eukaryota; kingdom Metazoa; phylum Priapulida; class Priapulimorpha; order Priapulimorphida; family Priapulidae; genus Priapulus; species Priapulus caudatus. Next base: position 46,475 of record NW_014577855.1, read on the forward strand.
CCGTTCTGGTTTCCTAAATTCCTGCAGTCCACATCCTAGACGGGTACTCGCTCCCACCTCGATTACTCGATGGTAACTAAGCCCATCGAGTAACTAAGCCGAGAGGTGGGACCGGGTACCAGTCTAGCCACATCCATGCACGCACGCCTCCATGTATGCATACTTTTTCATTTTTCTATCTTTATCCATTTAACTATTTTTTCCCGCAATATAATAAATAATAATAACGCAAATATTTACATGATTTATTTGTAGACTTGATTTCGTAACGAAATCACTTTGTAGACTTGATTTCCTAACGAAATCAGTCATGCATGCGACACTTGGCGCCCCACACGCCAAGTGTAGCATGATTTCGCAACGAAATCATTCGATTGCAGTAGCTGATTTCGTCACGAAATCACTCGCAGTAGTTGATTTCGTAACGAAATTACTTTGTAGACTTGATTTTGTAACGAAATCACTTTGTAGACTTGATTTCGTTACGAAATCAATGATTTCGTAACGAAATCAGTCATGCGACACTTGGCGCCCCACACGCCAAGTGTAGCATGATTTCGTAACGAAATCGCATGATTTCGTAACGAAATCATTCGATTGCAGTAGCTGATTTCGTAACGAAATCATTCGATTGCAGTAGCTGATTTCGTAACGAAATCAGTCATGTGACATTTGGCGCGCAGGCGCGCCAAGTGTCGCATGATTTCGTCACGAAATAACTCGCAGTAGCTGATTTCGTCACGAAATGACTCGCAGTAGCTGATTTCGTCACGAAATGACTCGCAGTAGCTGATTTCGTCACGAAATCACTCTCAGTAGTTGATTTCGTAACGAAATCACTTTGTAGACTTGATTTCGTTACGAAATCTATGATTCTGCAACGAAATCAAGTCATGCGACATTTGGCGCGCCGGCGCGCCAAGTGTAGCATGATTTCGTAACGAAATCACTCGATTGCAGTAGCTGATTTCGTCACGAAATCACTCGCAGTAGTTGATTTCGTAACGAAATTACTTTGTAGACTTGATTTTGTAACGAAATCACTTTGTAGACTTGATTTCGTTACGAAATCAATGATTTCGTAACGAAATCAGTCATGCGATACTTGGCGCCCCACACGCCAAGTGTAGCATGATTTCGTAACGAAATCGCATGATTTCGTAACGAAATCAGTCATGTGACATTTGGCGCGCCGGCGCGCCAAGTGTCGCATGATTTCGTCACGAAATAACTCGCAGTAGCTGATTTCGTCACGAAATGACTCGCAGTAGCTGATTTCGTCACGAAATCACTCTCAGTAGTTGATTTCGTTACGAAATCAATGATTTCGTAACGAAATCAGTCATGCGACACTTGGCGCCCCATAGCTATCGTGCTATACGCAGCCGCAGAGCCGTTTACACTTCGGTTACTCGCTCGTTCAAAGGGACGATTAATCGAGCTCCGTTTTTGGAGCGATTCCTAAAGGGCCGGACACACTAGGCGATTTAATCGGGCAACTTTATCGACCGATAATATCGCCCGATTCTATCGTGCGAGTCGAGTGGATTTTTGACGGCGAGTAGGACCGGACACACTAGGCGATTTTACACGTGTGTGCATGAGTGTGTTGGTGCGTACGTGCGTGTGTGTACAGGTGCACGTGCGTGCGTGCATGCATGTGCACGTAAACGTGCGTGCATGCATGCACGCAGGTGTACGTGCACATGCGTGCGTGCGTGTGTATGTAAACGTGCGTGCATGCGTGCGTGTGTGCGTGCGTGTGCACGTATACGTGCGTGTGCAAGTACACGTGCGTTCGTGCGTGCGTGTGCATTTACACGTGCGTGTGCATTTACACGTGCGTACATGCGTGCGTGTGCACGTACACGTGCGCGCGTGCGTGTGTGCGTGTGAACGTACACGTGCGTGCCTGCGTGCGTGTGTGAGTGGGTGCGTGTTTACGTACACGTGCGTGCGTGCGTGCATGCGTGTGTGTGCAGGTACACGTGATGGTGAGTGCATGCGTGTGCACGTATACGTGCGTGCGAGCGTGCGTATGCACATGTGCGTATGCGTGTGCAGGTACACGTTCGTGCGTGCGTGCGTGCATCGCTATTACATGACATCAATTTGATATGACATATACTAAACATGAAACATCGCTATTACGTCAGTATCATTGAACAACTCTGATTGGCTGATGAATTGTACAATCGGGCGACTAAATCGCCAACCTGGACACACTAGGCGATTTTATCGGGCGACTGAAATAATCGCCCGATAATATCAAAACGTTTTGAGCTATGCGATTAAATCGGGCGACTAAATCGGCGGCGATTGAGTGGACACACTAGGTGATTTCACCGGCGATTTAGTCGCTTGATTTAGTCGCCCAATTTAATCGCATAGTGTGTCCGGCCCTTAACACTAGCTACTTATCCAGGTGTTCACATTTTGAAAACAATGTCATGACTTGCAGCAATGGTACATTCCAACTGCAAGTCATTTGCATCTCGTGGCTTCTGCATTTCAAGCTGTATACCCTATATTTAACTTGTGGGAAAAAAATTTTATTCCTGCCTACCCATGTTTTTGAAGGAAAAAAAAGAAAAAAGAATGTTATACCTACCTACCTACCCTAATTTTCACAACCCATGTGACCCGAACCAAAGGTTTTTTTTTGTTTGGCCTTAGGTTATCTCTACTTTATTGACTTATCATCAATGCACGAAGGGCGATGCCATCTTTGATTATTGATTACACTTGCACGCGCCATCTCGCGACAACTATAGGCCTAGTGATACATTATGACACGAATATATAAGACAGTTGAGCAGGTATGAAGTAGGATGCATTGTTAGGGTTTAGTTTTAGTGTTAATACCTATGCTACACCGTTTTGATGATGACGTAGCCGGTTTAGCGATAGAACAGGCTTTCAATCTTTTGCAGAAACGAAGGCCAGTACAGTAGAGCAGCAGACCTCAGATGAGCACTGTTGCTAATGCGGCACTTGTTAGGCATACTCGTAGTATTTCAGTATTTCATTGCTATCAGTGGAATTCTACTTGTTTGACAGGAATTGCTGGAACATGATTTACTTCTAAGTTAACACTAGTCAGGAAATTGGTAAATATTGTTGATATAAAGGCAGGATAGACAAAATTTTGAATAGGCCAAGTGGACTGATTATATGGGGGGTTGAACCGGCAGTTTAGGGGGGTTGAGCCGGCGGCCGCCGGCAAAATAGCGCTAATTTTGCGCGCTGTGTTTCAGAGTCTCACTTTACTGGAGAGCAGTGTGTTTGTGATGTAATATTAAACCCCCAGTTTTAACTCACTTTTTATTAGGCCAACATTGTCTAATCGGAAATTATGATCTTGCGCTATGCTGCAAGTGTTTCTGGGGTTAGCTTCCTAGACTGTCTCAATTCATCGAAGAGAACTTCATGTCCAGCTTGTAGCGTGAAGTGGTAAAGGATCAATGCAGATCCTCAACATTTTAGTCAACTTTTTACAACTGTTATTTGGATAACCAATTCTATCTGTTCCTGGACAGGGATAGGGACACTGGAACCATTGTTTAGAAATCTATGGTGCCATATTTTTCTCTTCATCTTGACAAAAGGGAAAAGCCATGGGGGGAGATATATCGATGTACATGAAATTTCACCTCGCCTAGGTCAGTTATGTCCATAGCTCTCGCTCTCTCTGGGACTCTCGCTATGCTCGCAGCATTATTATCCAGTGCTGTCCAACAGCAAGTTAATAGCTACGCTAATATCTATTCAGATATGTTCAGTTATTGTACTTTGTACCTAAGCAGATCACTATAAGCAAGATCACCGTAATCACTCAAGATCACTGTAACGGTGTAACCAATAAAGTATATGTTATCGATTGAAGGCAATCTGCTTCATAGAATTTTTAAGAAACGGTAGTTACAGAGGAGCTACATTCCCTATGGAAATATGAGTAGTGGCAGGAGTGGATAATATAGATCTCTATTATCCACTCCTGGTAGTGTTTATATTATGCCATACAATGCCATATAATGTTAGGAAATTAGCGACGACACTGCATGAGTCTATCCTGGTTCTTTTGGTCCAGGAGAATGAATGCATCTCAAAGTGAAGAGCAGCTCATGCTCTTTTTAACGTTACGTAAAATTTGGTGTCAACTGGTTGTTACAAATACAAGGCAAGACATTTCCGTGCAGTACATCATACCTGAAAATATTCCATATTATATAGTATAATATTACGATTGTATCATGGTAAAAGACCGCGTTTGCCATCTGTTTGCAATAGATATGACTTGTTTCTTTTCATCAGGCTATTCCTTTATACGTGAAATGAAGTGTTTTTTTTTGTATAGGTCACATGGCTGAGCAGTATTCCGCTGGACATGACAAAAAACCAACACAGAAGATCACGCAACTGTTGCGCACTGAACAGGTAATAGGCGATTGCTAGTATCACGTAACCTGCAGTGCACATTTATAAATTGTGAATGACAGTCAAAACTGGATTGTCAAAAATTTAGTTCTTTGAAATAAATATACATCAGTTAATTTCATCTCACTTTATATTCAATATCTCTCCATATATACGTGTGTGTGTGCGTTCGTGATTGCTTGTGTATATCACGAGAAGCCATGTTGTGCCGTGACTGATGTCTTAAGCAAATAATGTTTGCGCTTACAATTTTCTGCCATTTCAATAGTGACAGTTTGCTTTTCTGATTCACATTTTCCTTACTACCTTGGTCACAGTGTAGGGTTGTATATGGCTACCTGTTTAATTTGTGTATTATTGTTACTCACAGGGCAGGGACAGGATATTCCACTCTGTGTTTGTTCATAGGGATCATAGGAAGAAAAAAGCTACTTCATACTTGGGAACCAGCCAGGAATTGATTGATTTTGATGTGGAGTGGCCTGTTAAGCAGGATTTAGCAGAGTATGACAGAGGTAAGGGAAAAAAACTCAATCATAGCGATTCATGTTGATTGTGAAGAAATGCCGCAGTCTTCCTTGATCTCATCATGTTATCACACATTCTTGATAGAAAATAAACGTTTAACATCGGAGGGATACATTTTTTACCGCGAATATTGCGTAATTGTATGGCATGGCGATGTGGATTGTTATGGAAATGGAAAGCGGCAATGAGGTGATAAGGAGGAATGTCATGCGAGTGATGGTGGCCTTGAGTTCTTGAGGGCTGTTGTTTTGCATGGTATAGATCTCCCATTTGCGGTTTCTAATGGAGGTGACAGCCATAGGTAGTCATGAGCAATCATAAAAACGTAATAAATCAGGAAAGCGGGCGATCAGAAAGGACGAGGACCAAGGGGTGTGCATCATCAACATGCTGAAGATAAGCCGAAGGTCGCTGGTTAATTGGGGTGCTGCGCCTCCTACTGGGCGAGAGCGAAGGGGAGCCCATGCCCGGGTCAAGGGGAGAATTCCCTTATAAAGGGAGGTGACGAAAGAGACCCGGGGCTGGAGAAGTCTGATCCGACCATTGACCGGCTTCGGGCAGTCCTGGTTTTGGTCGATTATGCAGGTTATACAACAAAAATATCGTATTGTACACGACGCCTTTGACCATCACTGCTTGCCTGTTGACGACATCAATGCGTATTCCTACAGAATACGCAGCACTGGTGTGGGTTGTATGGCTAATCCATGTGCCCTACACCTTAAACTACATTGACCACTCAGCAAGCATATCTCTTTTGAGCTAAGTAGACCACAGAATACGCAGCACTGGTGTGGGTTGTATGGCTTATCCATGTGCCCTACATCTTAAACTACATTGACCACTCAGCAAGCATCTCTTTTGAGCTAAGTAGACCATTGTCAGATTGTAACAATTGTTGTTTATTTATTAACACTTATCTACAGAGACCAGTAAGGAAAAACAAGATAGTCTTCACCACCTCACATGGTTGGCGTTACACAGATATACACAGCGGTCTGATGCTCAACCAGATTGTAAGTGTTTTAATTTCCTTAATCTTACTTCATTAAACTCAATAATCAATAAACAAGAATTATATAACTCAAAAATCAATAACATGCGGAACCGATGACTGTTAACATATTGCATGTTTTCTTGGTATGTTGGAGTGACTGCAGCTTTTTGATTTTCCAAATACTTTGGAAACGGATCATAATCGTACAAACTTTGTGATGCATTCTGTTATCAATATCGCTTTGGAAATCACCAACACATTCTGGTCATTACATGTTACAGTGTTTCATTCAGATGGTTTCACAATGTTTGACGAACTCCTGTATTCAACGACTAATCTCAAGGTCGTACGTCCAGAAAGCCTGTGCAAGCTGGACACCATTGCTTTCCTGTACGCCACTGTGTACACCACCTTGGGAAGGTAAGCTGGGTGTCATATTCTCGGGAAAAACTATTGACAATAATGGATGTCTTTGGGAAGAATATTATGTTTTTATTTATTTCGTTAATAATGTAGGTTATCTAATAATTGATGATTAATTGTGTGATTGAGGATTTTATTGATGTCTGTGGTTACTCTTGCATTTTTCTTCTACCAGATTAGAAGAACAGAAACGTACGATTGGTGAAGATTTGGACAGACCATTTCTCCTTCCAGCAATAGTTTCTGAAAGTCTCTGCTCCCCACAGCAGGCCGATTGGTGGAAAGCAGCATACAAACTTGTCAACAATGCTGCTGGGTATTGTTTTGTTTCAAACATACTTTTTGTAGTTAACCTGTTTTTGATAAAGTGACTGATCTCTGCAAACTTTCTTAAGGCAAACAGTTTTCCTGTTGCAAACTTCACCTTCTATCCTTGATATGAAGTGCTGCCTTGAATTGCCAACTGACATAAAGTAACACGTCCCATTATTGCCTGTCTCCTTCATCATGTATTTATGTATGCATTAACAGCGAGGATCTTGCCAGTCTGAGGGTCACCCTTCAGAGGGGCCTTGAGGTGGTACGTGCCACTGGTATTCATGGCCTGTCTGCACAGCTGGTCGTCCAACTTGCCAGGACCTTCCAACACCAGGCCAGTGCAAAGATAAACCCATCCACACCAGAGAGTCAGAGAACACAATTGGCTGCTAGGGCTGTCCACTACTGGAAGGCAGCTCTGAACATTCTGGAAAAACTAAATCAGTAATATCATTATGACAGTAGTATTTAACATTAAAAGGTCCTGTCCACAGTTGTTTTCACTAATTCTGCATGTTCATTGGACCACTGCTGACTGTCATAGGGTACATGGATGAAAGTTCCTATTGACCGTTTTGTCATTGAGACAGAGTTTAATTGGACTTTGTTGGTTTTTAGCTCATCTGACATGGTAAGATGCAGCTTGTAGAATCGCATGATTGTCCGTGCGTGCGTCCGTCCGTCCGTCCGTCTGTCCGTGCGTTCGTCAACAGTTGGGCAGAAATCTTAACCGCTCGACGTACGGTCACGATATTAGGGGCGTGGGGGGGTAATCCGAAAACGAGTTGGGATGTCGAAGCTGGGGGTCAAAGGTCAAAGGTCAAGAGGTGTAAAAGAAGGGGGAACATTCCCTCCTTAACTTAAGGTATAAGGAGGAAATGCAGAATTGCGGCACAAATCTAAACGGCTCGACCTAGGCTCGTGATAGTCGGTGTACAGCATCATGGTCGGAAAAGCCATCACTGTGCCGAAATTGAAGGTCAAAGGTCAATGGGGCACAGGGCAGATTTTAGACATTTTCTGAGGACATGGTCTGACGGAGCGATTGGAAAACTTTTTTGTTTCAGCTGTGACCTACCATTTTTATAGCTTTATTGAAAGGACCATAAATGTACTTTCTGCTGACATGCGAAGAGTAAGTGTCGGATAACCTTTTGACCCTCAAGAGGAGGATTAAACATGGATTTGTTGACTGTTAACAAAGGACTGAACTGCTTTTGCTATTAGAGCCTCCTCCCCCCACCGTCACTCTCCCCCCTCCCCCACCCCTTTCTCTCTCCCCCACCACCACCACTACGCTCGCGCTCGACGCATATCCTTGATAACATGTTAATATAGCGAAGTCATTAAAGTTACACAGCTGTATCTTTACTACTGTACTACCAGTAGGTTTAGCCTATCATAGCTTTTAGATCTGTATTAGTAGTATCCTAGATATATGCTCTGAGCGCGAACGCGGTGGCAGGAGAGCGCACTTGATTCGGTTGCCAGTGAGTTTATCAGAAGAATACCTGGCTACAGTACACGTCAGTTGAGCGCTGTCGCTCTGCGGCACTTGTTTGTTTGTTTTTCCCACCCCCTCTGGATGAGCTTTGTCAGCAAGCATAATCATACGAACATAGATTAGTTGGTGGTAGCAGTTAGTGGTTTAGCAAATGGCATCCTTGTAATGATCGTTAAAGTGATTAAATGCTAGCATCAAAAGGTATGTAAATGCTTAATCTTCTAAAGAGAATGCATATATTTCTGTATTTGTCAATGAATAGGAGTCAGGTGGTGAGATTGCCTAAACACTGCCTCTTCAGCAGTCATGAGATGTCAGCCCTCACTGGGAAGCAGGTTAGTAGTAATGATGCTTGATGCCATGGTTAGTTAAATCCTTCCCGCGCCTATGTGGCCTATATTATGCCATGGTAGTGCACCTAAAATGTTAGCACACAAATCAATGCATGCATCGTAAACGAGTATGTATGCCATGTGAATGTGTTTGATGAGAAATTGCGTCTTTAAATGCTCGTGCGTAGTGCGGAGCCCATTCATGACACATATAAATGCTTTTTTTAGGTTAGGCAGCTACTAGAGCAAGGTCACTACTTCCTGGCATGTCAAGCCATGGCTGCCGGCCAGGCCAATTCAGCTCTAACCATCCTAGAGGGGCTCCACCTACCTGAAGCAGCCTACAAGCAGGCTATGGTATAGTGTCTAGTTAGCTGTGCGACAATTATTTGTAATGGTGCCACTTAGCCCATTTAGCCTGGGGGACAAGAGCGCTACATGGCGCCATAGCTTACACTGGATAATATACACCTAAAACTGCTGCAATTTAATAGAAATACCTTCATATATAAAACCCATGTTTTACGCTTGCGTGTTTTACGTAATTCATGAGGTGTGTGTGTGTGTGTGTGTGCGTGCGTGCGTACGTGCGACCATGGATGTGAGCATGCACGTCAGCGAAAGAGAGGGGGGTGCAGAAAGTGAGAAAGAGAAAGAGAAAGTGTGTGTGTGTGTGTGTGTGTGCGCGCGCGCATGAGTTCGTGTGCGAGTGTGCGTGCGTGTTTGTGTGTGCATGTGCGCGCGCGTGCGTGCGTGTGTGTGCGTGCGTGTGCGTGTGTGCGTGCTGGTGTGTGCATGCGTGTGCGTGTGTGCGTGTGCGCACGCGTGTGTGTGTATATGTATAGAATTCAGGCATCTGGCTGAGGTGCTATTTGTAACCCTGTATCGGTGAATGATGCGTGTGTTGCTGCAGATCTTGAAATCGATGGGGAAAGATGATGACGTTGAGAAAGAGGCATACCTTTCCAAGGCATTGGACTGCTTGTATCTGGCTTTGGACAGAATCCGCAAGGATCGGGAGAATCCTCTGAACACTGTACTGGCCCTTGAGATTGAACAGATTGCATCTAAGCTTCAGTGTCATAAGCGAGGTAAATAGAATAAATTGATATACTACGTACTATAAGTGGCAGGTGGACCCATCCCAAGGAAGCACATGCAGCAGTTTGGGCAGTTCATTTAGGATTAAATTGTTTATATTATAACGAAAGAGCGGATATAAGACTGAAATTTGTTAGTTTTCTAATTTTTTTGCCAATGTGTTAATGTTGCCAAGTCTATTTAAAAGGAAACGGGGCAAGCTCAGAAATGGACAGCTGGCTGGAAATCACTTCTACGGATGTAAATGGTCAACTGACCTCTGCAGGAGTTGGGGCAGGTCCATCAAACAGCACTCCACTTCCTTACCACAGCAGCAAAATGACAAAGTCTACCAATTTGTCTGAGATGTTTAAAGGCAGTGCTTCTCCTTCTGGAAATCGGGTAATGTCGGGAGTACATGATATAGAATGGAATATAACTCATTTGAAACATTAAGATTCAACATTTGCATAACTGAGTTATGTGCCTATGTTTTTTTTAGTGAGGGAACTCAATAACAATTCGATCAAAAGTGGCACTGTACATCCAACTTGCACTTTGCTTTGCATCTCTTAATATGGTGGTATAACTTTAAATTCCAAACGTGACTTTAGCTTTTTGCCTAAAGTCCCTTTAGGTTGTCCCAACAGATGTGGGTGAGTAATGCCATTTATGGTGTTCAGCAGTGATGCCGGCGTGCATCTACTTGTGATATTTATAGATTATTAATTGCCTGATCGCAGGCTCCTACCTGCCACATGGCTAGGACTGTAAATAATTTTACATGGCAAACAGGTAAAATGAAATAACTTTTAATACGAACTAATAAGATGTTAAAATGGCATTCCTTCGAGGAAAAGCTGTCATGAATGGTCGTATTCATTTATTCTACAATTTCTTTGTTTCTTATAAAATTATCCCCCAAAATGTGACATTAGCACAATCAAGCCTTGAATGTTGATTATTTTTAAAAAAATTTATTTTTTTATTTTTTATTTAGGCAATTATCCAGCATATACAATACATAGCATACTTTTTCAATAAAATTCTGAATTCATAAAATTGGATAATTACCAAGCATATATACACAAAAAGCATGACTAGCACACTTATTTACATTGTGGTCCTTGTTTTGCTATGCCACAAAAATTTTTTACCATTACACTACTAATACTATCAGCCCTAACTATTGAAATATACAAATTTGTAGTTTTAACCGGTCATACAATGTACATTCTCATAAGACGATTCAAACTTTTCTTATGCCTAATTTCAACCGAATTCTTTTAGCTAAAATCATACTCCTCTGCCTCTACTGTTTCTACCATTTTCATCAGACATTTCTTAACCCTATACTTAAAACTAGAATAAACAGAATTTGTCCTAACTTGCTGTGGTAGAGAGTTCCAAGCTTCAATTGCAGTATAAGTAAATTAGTTTTTCCCACTGCTTCCCACCCTCGGTTTAAAAATAGACATCTCACCTTCCCTTGTATTGAAACTATGGACTTCTGACGTTAACATGAAACCTTCTGTCATATACTGTGGGCCGAGATTATGTAATATTTTAAAAACCCTATTGACCTTCAGTTGCATTACCCTGAACTCTACAGGTACCCAATTTACAGCCTTGAACTCTCTAGCACCTATATGTGCTCTAGTACCTAGGTTGAGAACACATCCAATGGCTTTATTTTGACACACTTGCAGCTTAGCCCTTGTACGCTTTGTGAGACTGCTGTACCATATACTGCTTGCATAGTCAAAATGACATTGAATTAGGGCAGAAACTAGTAATCTTTTACATGCCGTGTTTAAATACTTTGCTTTTCTGGAAAGAAATTTCAATCTATTGTTGACCTATTTTACAACCTTAATTCCCCTTACCTCACCACTTATGGAGTCTTCCAAGTCCATTCCTAGATACTTAACTGTATTTTTATGTGCAATTGCCACCCCATTATATCTGGGGGCCGTTTCACGAAGCGCTCGTTAAGTTAGTGATGTGTTAAAGAGGGGTTTTAGGATATCCTTACATATAGAGTGTTTCACGAAAGCCTCGCTAAGTTTCCACGTTTCACAAACGTCTTGCTAACTCAACGACATTGCTATTAAGGAGGAATCTTAAGGACAGGTCAGGGGCAGTCTTAGGCTATCGTACAGCAAGCAACGCGAGATTTCCCGCGTTTTCATTGTTTGGCAAGCAGTAGTGTAAAGCGAAAACCTGCCGAGAAGGAAACTTCTCTGTGTCTACGAGAATACTGTACAAGGCCTGTGAAGGCATGACGCGCAGGGGTTAAGTGTGGCTAATATTAAAGCTTCTTATTGTGGTAGCAGATTTTGAAGAGATGAAATGCTTCCTTGCACCTTACATGTGCTTCGGCTGTTCGTGTATGTAATTACTAATTACTGTATCCTATGGTGCCAATACTGTATCAAAGTAAACGTAAATATAAACCTTCAGAATTTATGTTACATTTTTGTTCAGTCAATACGTCATTTGTGGTAGTTCTAGTTGCAGGAAATATGACAACCTTGCGTTAGTTTAATTATTTCTCAGGTACTTGGCATTTAAAAATATTTTTAACTTATTATTTTTAGTTTGAACGCTGTTGTACCTACATTTATTAAAACTAAATGACGCGATAGATTAGCGTAGCAACTCACAGTGAGCTGGGTCGCCATTAGACTTGTAACATGTCTCTATATATAGACTATCTAGTAGCAAGGTGTAGAGATTCTGAGATAGGTTACCAGTCTATGCCGCCAGCAACATCGTTACAGCTGAATTTTAAGGACTGTCAAACAACGCACCGGCATAAGTTTCGTGAAACACTTTAACGAGGGACGTTTAGGACAGCGTTAGGCTCTCGTACAAGAATTCTAAGGATATCCTTAAGATGGTGTTTTTACGATAGCTTCGTGAAACGGGCCCCTGATGTCCAGTTTTGGATTATTCCTGTGTTTGTGTTTAGTTCCAAAAATAATACTTTCTGTTTTTAGCTCATCTGACATAGTCAGATGCAGCTTGTAGAATCGCATGATCGTCCGTCCGTCCGTCCGTCCGAGCGTCCGTCCGTCCGTCCGTCCGTCAACAGTT
>NW_014577855.1:60459-89242 GCF_000485595.1 Priapulus caudatus
GGGAGGCAGGGGGAGGGAGATGGGAGGTAAGGGGGAGGAAGTGAGAGGCAAGGGGAGGGAAGTGGGAGGCAGGGGGAGGGAGATGGGAGGTAAGGGGGAGGAAGTGAGAGGCAAGGGGAGGGAAGTGGGAGGCAGGGGGAGGGAGATGGGAGGTAAGGGGGTGGAAGTGAGAGGCAAGGGGAGTGAAGTGGGAGGCAGGGGGAGGGAGGTGGGATGCAGTGGGGAGGGAGGTGAGGAGAAGGACTCCCCGCCCCCTCTAATTATACTTGGAGATCCATGCTCATATGTTGAAATCTTTTATAGATAGATAAAAATAGATAGCTGTGAATCTATGACACAAATTCGAAGTGGAAGGCAAGCATCATTTAATAAAATAAACCAAAATCGCATGGGGGGAGATAGTGAGCGTGTCCTAACAATGATGTGTACGCAACTGCGTATCTGCATATCTGCGCCTAACAAATGTGTCACTACGCACGACTGAAATTGTACGTTCATAACCGTAGCAACAGACCCCAGATGAGCCCAGACGCTCTGCGGCTCTTGTTCCAAGATGCAAGGATAAATTATTATCATTGAGCCATTTATTAATGGAATGCAATTCTTTACTTAATTCTTTCTGTATAGCCTGTACCTCTGTCCCTGAAACTACTAAGGCCGAATCATCAGCATATAATAAAAGCTTGACGTTAACTGCCTTTGCTATGTCATTAACATAAATCAGAAATAACAGAGGACCCACAATTGAGCCTTGTGGTACTCCACATGCAATAGGGTCCTTATTAGACAAGGTACCTCCTACATCAGTTATTTGACTTCTACCAGAGAGATAAGCATCGAACCATTTCACAGTCCTAATATCCATTCCGATAGTTTTTAGCTTGGCTAGTAGAATTTTATGGTCAACGGTATCAAAAGCCTTTTGAAGATCTAATAAAACCATACCAGTTAGATTTTCTTTGTCCGACTCATTACGAATAATATCAGTTAGATGGATTAAACTTGTGTCAGTTGGGAAATTTGATCTAAAGCTAGATTGGAACTCGTACAGTAAGGAATTTTCTATTAAATATTTCTCTACTTGGTTAAAGGCTATTCGCTCCAAAACTTTGGACATGACACTTAAAATTGACACAGGCCTATAGTTTCCGGGTTCTGTTTTGCTATTCTTTTTATGTATCGGAATGACCCTTGCTGCCTTCATGCCATCAGGGATTTTTCCTTGCATGAATGACATGTTGATTACATGTGTAAGAGCTGAGCAAATAACGTTTGATCCATCTTTTATAAATTTTGCCGGAATATTATCTAACCCAATAGCCTTACCTGTATTAATGTTTTTCAGCACCCGTAGGAACCTCTTCCTCTCCCACCGTTGTAAAAGTAAATGAATTTTCTACTACGCCTTTGTCCCTGTAATAATTTTGAAGACTAATTTCATCATACGTCCCTTCCTTTTGTGGTAGATCGTTCACCAAGTTTGAGGCCACACTTATTAAAATTATTTGCAACAATTGCTTTGTCAAAACATATATTTTCTCCAATTTTTAGCCCTACCGCGTCCAAGGTACTGGTACCGTTATTTTTCAACCTCATAGTCTTTAAAGTCTGCCATAATTTTGTTAGGGTTATTTTTGTGGTCCTCAACCTTTTCCATATAGTAATTAGCCTTTGCTTTCTTAATTTTATTTTGAACTTTGTTTCTAAGCAATTTAAAATCCTTGTATGTAATTTCATCTTTACTCCTCTTATGAAGCAGTAATTTTCTCTTTCCAGAATAAGCTCCCTAATCTCACTATCAAACCATGGCTCAGTTCTTTGTTTTATTCTAACTTGTTTAATAGGGGCGACAGTGTCAATGGCCTCTAGGAGGTATTTTTGAAAAAAATTCCCATGCATGCTCTATATAATCCATGTTAAAATTTGTATACCATTGCTTCTCTTTTAACTTTTCTCTAAATAGCTCTCGACTATATGTTTTTAATGATCTAATTCTCTTCTTCTGGCCACTGCCAGTGCATGTGGTGGTGATATTACTGTGTAGTTTTTGCCTGCGTTAATTAATTACAGGTGGCAGCTCTCTATTTAAGCCTGTAGGCTTGCATAGGTAAATGGATGAGTGCTTACCTATTCTGTCTTGCAAATAGTTGTTGCTACTACGTACGATGGGAGCTTCCATCTTTAACCTTAAGACACTTAAACGTACGCGCCATCTCGTGGCAACTTTCATAACGATCCCAACGAACATTCCTTTGAGAAGGTTCCTGATACCATCTTTGTGCTTCCACTGTTTCGGCATGTATGTGAAACACATTTGCGACTAACAGGGTTTACTAGAATCCCACCACTCCACCACAGAGTCACCGCAGTAGACGTTAGATGAGCGCTGTCGCTCCGCGGCACTTGTTAAAGTAACAGTTCACAATGAAGTAGCATTCAGAAAATGTTCTCTTAATGAAACCTTTTCGGTAATCGATTTTGGAGCAATGTGTAAATTTTACTTCACCCACAATTGTAACATTTTTTTCCTTCAGTGAATACCGGAACTGGTGACAGATTTTGTGTTAAGTATCTGATTAGAGTATTTTTGCACAGAATGCCAGCATACAACGCTACTTCAATGAGACACATTGATAGATTTCTGGGGAACACAAGTATAATCATAATGCTTACAGCCATGATAAAACGATATATACATTCAAAGTAAACTGAGTGCAAGTTGGGCTGAGATGGTCTATGTCCCCCAGGGTACTGCCGGAACGTACCCTGGTACTATCTAATATGCCGGACTGTACCTTGCCTACTCCACTAACGAGTCTAGGGAGTCGCCTACGCCTACTCCCTAATCCTAACCCTAACCCTAATCCTAACCCTAACCCTAACCATATCAAATAGTTACCAGGGTATGTTCCGGTATACCGAACCGTACCCAGGGTACGTTCCGGCAGTACCCTGGGGGACATATACCCTATGAGCGCAAGTTGGGTGTACAACGCCACTTTTGTTCGACCTTTTACATAATTAATAATAGATCAACTAATGCCTTCAGATATAGATTTCCAGGTTTTGAGGATGTCATACAGGGCTTAGTGACTGTGATGCATGTGTTACCAGTACAGTAGTGTTATGTGTAAGGTGTTGTATGGAGAGTTTAGTTGTTGCACATGTTTGTTTTTTTATGATTGAGATAATATTATATGATATATATAATATAATATTATAGATATGATTGTTATTGTTGAGCATTGGCATTGGCATTGACATTGGCATTGTTATTGCATCGATATTGTTGAGCTCGTCTTTTTAGCTCATCTGACATAGTCAGATGCAGCTTGTAGAATCGCTTGATCGTCCGTCCGTCCGTCCGTCCGTCCGTCCGGTCGTCCGGTCGTCCGGTCGTCCGTCAACAGTTGGGCACAAATCTTAACCGCTCGACGTACGGTCACGATATTCGGGTCGTTGGGGGGGATCGTCAAAACGAGTTGGGATGTCGAAGCTGGGGTCAAAGGTCAAAGGTCAAGAGGTGTAAAAGAAGGGGGAACATTCACTCCTTAACTTAGGTATAGGGAGGAAATGCAAAATTGCGGCACAAATCTAAACGGCTGGACCTAGGCTCGTGATAGTGCGGTGTAAGCATCAATGGAGGAAAAGCCATCACTGTGCCGAAATTGGAGGTCAGAGGTCAAAGGTCAATGGGCACAGGGCAGATTTTAGACATTTTTCTGAGGACATGGTCTGACGGAGCGCGATGAAAAACTTTTTTGTTTCAGCGGTGACCTACCATTTTATGGCTTTATTGAAAGGAGACATGAAATGTCCCTTCTGCTGACATGCGAAGAGTAAGTGTGCGATAACCTTTTGACCCTCAAGAGGAGGGTTAAACATGGATTTGTTGACTGTTAACAAAGGAGTGAACTGCTTTTGCTATTAGAGCCCCCTCCCCCACCCTCCCTTCCCCTCCCACACCCCCTTCCCCACCCTCCACCACCCCCCCCCACCCTCCCCCTACCCTCCATCTGCGATAGTGGGCGTGTCCTAACAATGATGTGTAGCAACTGCGTGTCTGCATATCTGCGCCTAACAAATGTGGTACTACGCACGATGAAATTTTACATTTATAATCATAGCAACAGACCTCAGATGAGCCCAGACGCTCTGCGGCTCTTGTTTATTTTACCTGTGTTTCTTTTTAAGTCTTCATCTGCATGGAAAATTAAGAACCTACTTTAAAATCTTAGCCTAAAACAGGTTCTTATGTAAAGGGGTCTAAATGGGAAATTTTAGCCTAACATGTTCTTAAAATCTATGTTCTTATACGCGGGTTTTTACTGTATTCCATTTCATATCACATACTTTAGTTAATATTTAGGTCCGTTTGCATGGCTGTTGTTATGTCTACACCGTTGCTTAGTACCTTTTTAACATAGTCTTCGTTAGAAGAGCTTTTATCATGGCAGCGTCACCTGTTTTTTATGTTAGATTATGATATCAGGATAGGACATACTACAGCAATGAAAATCTACCCATTTTACTTCAGTACACGAAAGGACTGCATTTAACGAATTTAGATTGTCCAGAGTTTCTGTTGCCAATGCAACTAAAACAATAATTCTGCATGTGGTTTACGATTGCAATATATACATAAAAAACAAAATAATCACAAATAACCTTCTTCATTATTTTCCGTGATAACTCAAGACCAATATAATTCAATAGCAAATTTACAGCATATACAGTATCGACAGAGCAGATGAATAGGCAGTCATGGAAAATTCCACATAAGAAACGTTACAAAAACTGTAACTAAATTTAGTTTTTTTTATCTGATGAAGTAAATTTCTGGCTTTTACATATTTTACAGATATTCCATTTTATAGATTCGGACATACCTACGTTTTGAAGCACTCTAAGCAGTACAATTCCTAGAACAAAACGGGCACTAGAAGTGGTGCACGCACATGTGTCCCAGCACGTGTTTAGCGACCTTTAAATTGAAGCTAAGGAAATGGGTTCTATATTATTCATTTCACAAGTACAAGGAAAAATATGTTGTAATAATATATTGTCTCATCAATAAGCAGATGGGGTACTTATTAGATAAGCTTGAAAATTCCTATGGATTTATGCTCATATGGTCTATAAAGTAGTATATGTAGCAGCCACTTTCATCAGTGTTGCAACAATTTCTTTATAAATGGTGTCACATACATAAGTGCATCTGATTCTAACACAAGTACATATGATTCTGTAACCCGAGTGTGTATAGACTGCTACCCTGTCTCTATTTTTCATGCAAGTTGCAATTAGCTAAGGATAGAAACAGAGCCTTGTGACAAATGCTCTAATACCCCTTCTATTCATCATCACTGCAAGCACACCGTGCAGATAAATGATGTCTTCCCTGTGTAAAACTCAATAGCAGTAGCAGGGCTACTTGCCAGTTGCAAAGCAAATATACATCATCAATGGAGTAATGGTAGTAGTCTACTGTCTAGTAAAAGTAGCAATGCTAAAAATGTTGCAAAACAGATTATGGGTAGGCATGGGAGGGATCTGAAAACCACGGTGAGAAATTTTATAACCTAGATCTTATTGCTGTCAAAAAGGATTCATGGGGTTCAAGCTGGCATTAAGCTTAGCTATAATTTTGCTATTCAGCAAAGTGAATGGGTATATAGGAGAAGCAGTAGCAACTGCAGAAACACTAAAATTAGCACAGGTGATCTGCAGAGCTAATTTCAATTGCTATTGGATATAAAATCATTCCTATTGTTAACAGCAGCTGCTTCACCAGAAGTACTGTGCGTGATGATTGCTTAATCCAGTCGATCATTTACTTTCAATGTTTTGATATTGTTATATTCTAAGATACTATTAATCATTTTCAATTAGGAGCACGTTGAACCACCAAGTCCTGAACGACTAGCTGCCCAATTACGTGCGATGTCCTACTCACAGGATACCTTTGTACAGAACATCACTAATCAATACAAGTCACTGCAAGAATCAAGTATGGCGATCGTAGAAGAGCTGAGAAACCAGAGGGCCATTGTTGAGAAGCTAAAGGTTTGAGCAGTTATTTTTTTGAGTATGTCTAGAATGTAATTCCTTGTAAAAAGCTTGCGTGGAAAATGTAAAATCAATTTTTTTTAACAATTTGGTGTAGTGAACCATGTGTTGTATTAACCTGTGGTAGTTCGCCAGTGGGTGAATGTACGATGGCGGGGTGGAGGGGGTAATTATCCAGGGGATACTTGCCCTGATACCAGGCAGCTGTAGAAAGCTTATGCATCTGTGCATTACATGATATTGAAAATTATCATTCATCGTTGATATTGCAAACTGTTGATCCAGCTAGTAAATTAAAATTCATGTTTTTTTGGTAGCCGTCTATGTCTTTGCCTAATGATGTCTTACTATTAGCTTGTTACAGTGTGGGTAACTGTCTCACTATGTTGTAACTGGCTTCTTGTATCATTGACTGTGCATTAATGCCATGTTGACCTGCCTGGTTTGTTCATCTATGCAGTCACAGATCGAGAAGTTGGAGCTACGCAGTGCTGAACGACCTCACGAACGTGGACGGAAAACTCTGTCAGCACCTCTCACACGCCCTATGGATGCCCACCAACAGGGCCGCTTTGCTGACTACAAACCAGCGTCACCCATGGCTACACCTGCGCATGTTGCAGAGAGACCTGACCAAGGTGATAGTGATGAAGAAGTCTCTAGTTCCTACAACTACTACTATGACGGTAAATATTGCAGTGTTGTTGAGGTCTAGTTCATTTATTTCCTTGTTTTAAGGCAGCATTTAAATGATTTTATTACAGCTGTAAAAATATAGTATGACTGCGTAACAATCTGTTGGACTTATGTTTGCTGCATAGGTGATGAATTCGAAGGTGACTATGATAAGTACTATGAAGAACGATCCTTTGAGGAGAACCCTGCACCACTGCCTCCACAATATGTGATGGGACAGTACCCGATACATGCACCCTATCCCTACACACAGGTAAGTTAACTCACAATATACACACCTATACAGAGCACCTAGTCCTGCTCGCATATGCAATATGCAAATCCATAGACACTGCATTCCAATCTGTACTGAATTGCCTACTTTTGTGCAATTGCTACCACAGGAGTGGTTTAAAAATTGAGTGTGCAAATATCACATACTGCAAAACGTAAACTTTTAGCAATAAGTCGTGGTGACAAATGATGGTCGCTCGAGTATTTGATGTTGCTTACATTTCTCCACCCTCAACCATTTCACTGTAATTATCATGGCTAACTATTCAAACACTTGTCATCTCATGCAACTGGCATTGTAATGGTGTATTGTAAAACCATTATAGATGTTTCCTGCTGCAATCATTTTGACTATATTGCTTCAGAATATATGTAAATATATTCTGACAACATGTGATGCCATGGACGATTGCAATGCACAGTTCCTATACTGGCAGTATGAAGTGGGGTAACTATAGCAAATTTTTAGCTCGCATTTACATCGTCAAGATGAGCTATTGCCATGGGGTGCCGTCCGTCGTCCGTCCGTTTGTCCGTCCGTCAACATTTGGCTACGGTCAACGATAACTCAAAAACCGTTTGACCCACATGTTTCAAATTGCATATAGTTACTCCTATGGGAGAGGTTTGAACGTCCTATTTTGGAGCACGCCAGTTGACCTACATTCGAGCCACGTCCACTTTTTGGCAAAAATGGAAATGGCCATAAGTCAGTTCGGGTTCAACGGATTTTGCTCATTTCTAGTATGTGAATGAATAAGGACTGGCCCCAAAACATATCACAAGGGTTTTTATATTTTTTTTAAATTATGCAAATTAGGTAGATTTTGGCAATTTTACTATGCATTTCAGGTTCTGCCTACGGTCAACGATAACTCAAGAACCGTTTGACCCACATGTTTCAAATTAAATACAGTTGTTACTCCTATGGGAGAGATTTGAACTTCCTATTTTGGAGCACGCCAGTCGACCTACTTTCGAGCCACGCCCACTTTTTGGCAAAAATGTAAATGGTCATCGTCATCTAGATTCATTCCATTTTGTTAAATTTTGGTATGTGAATGTGTAAGGCTAGCCCCAAAACAGTTGTTACTCCTATGGGAGAGATGACAACGTCCTATTACATTTATTTTGTCAAACTGGTCAACAACTCTACAATCATACCTATATACGTGTAATATTGTGTTTTTGATTCGTCGTTACAGTAATTTGACGGAATATTTTATTGTTTTTATTTACGCGATATTTGAAAACCAAAATGGCGATCATTTAGGCGTAGCACCATTTCTCGTCAAGATTTCAGACTTTCAGATCTGATACATTTATTTTTGCATCAAAACTTATGCATATATCATTATCAAGAGTATATAATGTGAGTTCTCCCATATATACTCTTGCTTTACAGAGGTAGAAAGTAGTTTGAAAATTTACAGGCCCGCCGGGCCTGTAGGTAAAGGATTTTACAGGCCCGCCAGGCAAATTACAGGCCCGCATCATTCCCTCGATACCGAAGCATTCAAAAAAAAATAAAAGACTGAAATTTGACATTTTTACAATGGTTTACGTTCGTACGCACTAACAGGCATTTAGGTACGTCTCCATCATCATCATACACGCGCACGCGTTCACACACACACACACACTGATCATTTAATGTGTGGATCATACATCTTGACTGATAAAGCTAATGTTTGGGACATATAGGGCAGAGAAAAACAACGCTCCGTAGCGTCGGTTAGTTGATTTCATGGCAAGCAAATGGAAAGGATGAGTAATGTAAACATCTAAGGAACCAGCCAAATCAGGCAAAGATAGGGTTGAGTTTTTCCTGGCAGACATGAAAGTTGAACACACACCCCACCTCACCTCACCTCACACGCACATCACCTCACACGAACACACACCCATACACTCACCTTTTGAGTTTGTGGCTTGCTGGATACGGCATTGACTGCTTTAGTATCTTCTGCCTGATTCCGCCTCTTTTACAGTTGCCGTGTATATTTTAAATAACTTTGCTCTCAACACAATCTTGAGAATGGTGCTATGGAGATGGAATGGTGGAATGGAGATTGGTGGCTATTAGGAGATGGTGGCTATTTCATAAATGGTTGCTTTACGATACCTTACGCGAACCCACGTACGTAACCAACTGCAGCAGAGCAACGAGATAATAAAATTCATACTTGGACTAGGTGTGTTGTTGTACGTGCTGCTTTGGGATTTTGAAAAGCCAACATTGATTACCAATCCGATATTTAGATGACATTCTTCTTTGCCAACATTCTGCCCTGATGTGCTAGATGGTGTACAGAATATTGGGAGACAGGAAGCTAGGCAACTGATGAAGCACGTACATCACGGAGAGGTGTTTTACATAAACCACGTTTGGTCATAACGTAGGGAAGCTTTTATTTAGCTCCACGCTGTATAAAATGTATATAGTTTTTTCCAAACGTTAAAAACAATATGACACGGTTAAACCTGAGTGATGCGACGAGGCTATACTGCCGTACCGACGAGGTTGTGCCGCACGACCGACGCAATGAGCGACGCAATGAGCGTGTGCACGTAAATAAACCCTGGTCAACACAATGTAAGGTTCACTATACTACCACTGGCCAAAAGTTAGCTCCACCCACTTCTTATTGATTTTTGGTATGCCAATGCTGCTACTGGATTCAGGAACCTGTGCTAACCTGTGCGTCCGAACATCCCACGCACGGTTCTTGAATGCCAACTAAAGTTGTGCGTGAGGTGTTATAAATTTTATGCGCACGATTGTGCGTACGCATTTCTTCTTGAATCCGGCGCTGAGATCACTAGTGCATGCTGGGTGGATTTTCCACGGGCCCGTTGGGCCTTGCTAGTATTAGAAATGCAGGCCCGAGCCTTAAAATTAGCGAGCCTTAACGGGTCTTGGGCCCGTTAGAATTTCGAACCCTGCTTTATATACTCCCCTCCCTCTTCTATCACACCCAAGGTGAGCTACAGTGTCATTGACAATTTTATTTCCTCAAGTCATTATACCAGCAAAGCAATTCTCAGGGAATTCCACAGTCCCCAGGGCCAAATGACCAGACATCATGTCAGAGGATGCTAGTGATGTTAAGGAGGAGCAAGGCTCACACACTGTCCCTATTGCAGACTCCTGGCAACTAGAAGACAGTGCCAATCATGTCAATCATGGCCACTTGGTTTAATGTTTTGGATTGAAAGTCTTTGCATAATGAAAAGTTACCCCTTAGCATCACAGTTCGCTTCGTATTTTAAATTTGATTTTATGAGCCACACTTCCATGATATAGTTATTTTAGTTCCTGGTTTATAAAGTGTTCTGGTACATTAGATGCACTTTTAAATATAGAATGCAATTTGCAGAACGTTTGACCGCAAGAAAGCCCTCCCCACTAAGGCCGCTACCATGTTTTTACCACTCACTATTAACCTTGCTTAGTATATACTACTCAGCTATTATGCTTATGTGTGTAATATTCCATACTGTAACTGAGAAAAACATAGCTAGCCTATATATAACAATATCTGATACACTAACCTTCATCTTATAGACAATGTAGTGTTCAAAGATGTTTTTCAAACAAACTTCATTACTATTTGCCACAAAATATTGGTCATTCTCAATTTATTTGCTGTAAGTGTAAACATTCCATAGAAATAAGGGCTAGTAGATATTGCTATCATTAGTCATGCCACGTTTTGCACATTTGTTTGTTTCCTTGGTTGGCGAGAGTTAATTTGACATCCTGCATTCAGTTATCCATCCCCAAACAGTAAGGTCATGTTCATGGGATACTTCGAGGTTGGCTTATTCGTTGTAAACAATGATCCTTGAAAGAAATAGCATTCAATTTCAAAGCTCAGTTTTTAGAACTTGCTAGGTGCTTTGCACGTTCATTCAATAACAAAGTAATGTAGAATTCAGAAATGTTTTATAGGTTCGTCAAGGTGCTGATGGTTGTTGCAAGACATAATACAGGTTGGTAGAAGATAGGGGGTAAACGACAAATTAAGAGAGACGATCGAATATTAATTACTTAGTAGCAACGATTGGGCCAGTTAGTATGCGACAGTGTGTTAGCGATGTTCGTAATAGGGGATAAAGCTCAGGCAGGTAGCAAATAGGGGTAATAAACATTTAAAGATGATAACAGTAAATAATCATTAGCAAGGATAGGATGATTATATCAACCAGTGAAAACTGTATAAAGCTTAAGCCAGAGTAGGCCAACGGATCTATAGTAGCTAGTCAGGAATGGCGCCTGCATTTGGGTGAGAGCAGTATGCCCACACAGAGGTTGAAAAGGGAAACCTCCCATATAAAGGGAGGTATGATTCGAGGTGTTAGGTGGAAAGAGAGAAGGAGATACGAGAGAGATGGAGACGTCTTGTCTGTCTGTCTCGCCGTGTGCTATGCCTCTTATTATCTCATGTGCTATCTATGATACTTTTATATGTAGATTAAATAATTATAATGTTAACGTGTCCCAGGGTGTGTTCCATCTGTATTCCTCACACTTCAACGTATCCGTTTCTGTCTGTCTGTCAGAGCAGGAGGGAGGTCGACCTGGCAGGCGGGAGGGAGAAGGGAGAGATGCAGATGCAGTGGAAAAAAGAGGAATGGATGGGGGGGGGAGATTATGCTTGTGCTCTGTGGAAAGGCAAAGATAACTTGTTACAAAAGCTGCTGCACATTTGTAATTAGTTATATAGGCAACACTGCTTCACATATTCGGCAAAATTTTAATTTTGGCAGAGTACACCATGCATGTTATGTTCGAATGCTTTTGATATGCTGCCTTTCATCTAAAAGCTCAAATAGTCTTGCCGGTTCTTTCTGCGGGTCTTGGCACTTGGCACTTATTAAACATGCAAAAATGCCCCTGTCTTTATTTTGCAAACCAAGTCTGTAGTTGTCCCCAGCCTTCTCTACAGAGCAGGTAATTGGCTTCAATATCATAGTTGTTCATCATCAACGACACTTAAAATCTTCCACTTCATAGTGATATTTCACATACCGTTAGCATATCCTAGCTGTCAATGGAATCACAAACGAGACTATGAATTTTTGCCCGATTATTTAGAAGTCATCGAAATCTTTAAGCTGATTTCAGCTGCTGTACATATCTTAGCAAGAGTACATAATAGAGATCTCTATAAACATTTCTATTATGTACTCTTCATCTTAGCTATCATTTGCATTGCAGCTGTCAGGAATCGAGGGAACATCAACACTAGCTTACCCTCCTCAAGTGCCTGGCGCCTCAAACATGCATCACCATGGCTACCCCCCATCGGTGGCACCAGTCAATGCCATTCACTACCAGTACTATCCCCACCCATCTGGATCATCGTCCATCATACACGGAGGCGTTCAGCCATTCCCGTACTACCCGGCTGGTACCACCATCACTGGAGGTTAGTATAAAAACGTTTGTTAATGTTTGTGAGGATGTGGCATGGTTTACTCGTTTCTAGGTAATGTAGTTAGCAACGTGCTTAAGCAGTTATTTGTAGCCAGGCTTTATAACGTGTGGTGCGTGCGTTTGTGCTGCACAGGTGTGCCAAATTTTCTTAGGATATTTTTCGAAAAAAAGTCAGGTAATTCTTTGTGATCTTAGACCAGCCTAGTGGTCTGACAGTGGAGCTTGTCGTACTGGACTCCACACTTATTTTTATGTCGAATACAACATCTGTCACATGCCTTTGTTCTATCAAGTTCACATTGCACTTGATATGTACATAATCATGATATGTACACAATTTATTCTTATTGGTTATAATCTTATAGAAACTGGTTCACTTAAGCAAAAAAGACAGTGTGTTTGAACTATTTTTGAACACGAAGGCATCACGCTGAATAATCTCCACACTATTATCTAGTGATACTGAACTCGTCTGTCTGCTCCAATTAAAATTTCCACCCAGAAGTATAAAGAGGGGTCTTATTATAATTATTTATCAAATATTTTTTTATGGTCAAAACAACCACTGTTATGGGTGCATAACAAAAGGAAGTAACATTAAGGCCTGTGCTTTTAGTTTAGGGCCCCCTTTTTTTTAAAGTAATTAATTTTTAAATATATCCAGGAACAAGAAGTCATTCACATGATAAATTATTCTTACCTATTTGTAGGTTCTACTAGTTACACCCACTCGAAATTCACTCCGAATATATACCATTATAGTACTTAAAACAGTCATTGAAGATTTAATAGCACAGCCACGTTTGGTTGTCCGTACAATTAATTTGTAATTGGCAGGTAGATAGAAGTGCATCAGATTCTGTGAAAACTGCATGAGATTCGGTAACATAAGCTATTCTAAACTAGTACTCTGGTTATATTCATAGACAAGAGTGAAAAGATATAAAAAAATGCATTGTATGTTTACCCGTCTCTAATCTGTTCTTCGTATCAATTTTGCAAAAGTCATGTGACATCAACAATTAATTAGAATTTATCTTGGAATTGCAATCGTTGCATATTATAGTGGGTGTATATAGAAGTACGAGTGTTCTAAACTATGCTTAGCCTTACTGTAAACACTTGCTGGTATGCAAGCAATACCACTAAGTATATGTACGGTTGGGAAAGTATGAGAAATAATCAGATTTAAGTTTATTATCTATGTCGCAGCTTTGCCATTCGGTGAGGGCACACAGCTTCCGGAGTTCAAGTTTCCACCTCTGCAACTGCCTGTAAGCTCTCAGCTTCCAGCAGCTTCTAGTGCTGACCCATGCCTTCTTGGGGTAGACCTGCCGGTTTCGCATCTGCCTGCACTGCCGGGGACACAGGCTGCATGTATGACCCTGGGTGCAGTCCAGCTACCCAAGGCAACAATGCCGAGTAGTCAGCACGTTGCATCCCAGTCATTCACTAGTGCAGGGTTGAGTGTGAAGAGCCTCCTCAGCAGTTCGGCAATAACCAGAAGCGGTGCGTAATAGTTACATGTCAGCCACGTGATAGTGTAAATCAGTGAGATAGCATGTCAAGGTTTTCTTATTTGCTTGATATATATATATATATATCAGGAGTAGATAATAGGGAAGGAGTGTGACATCAATAAACAAGGGAAATTCGTCATTTACTAGCCTTATAATACCTACGATTTACTACGCGTAACTCATCCAACTTGAGCTCAAATCGTACACAGTACATTCGCCTAGCATCGTGCGAAATCGTTTCCTCGTTTACACAAGCAATCCGGAGATACAGACTAAAACGTACGACACGATTATCCATTATTTGGCCATCAATCCAAATCCATTGTCCGCCTCTATTCAAACAAAAGGCAGCTACTAACGCGCTATTGCTAACTCGGCGGGCAATGTGGCTCGCTGGGAGATTTGAGCCCGATCAGCTGCTGCTGATTGCGGTTGGCGTGTGTGCAGTGGGGGCTGCTGTACGCCGTATGTAGCTGTGTACCGGGTCAAAGGTTATCTCGCCGAGTGTTGATGTCTAATCTTCCAGCGAGCCAGATGCCTCGCCGAGTGTTGATGCCTAATCTCCCAGCGAGCCAGATGCCTCGCCGAGTTAGCAATAGCGCGTTAGTAGCTGCCTTTTGTTTGAATAGAGGCGGGCAATGGATTTGGATTGATGGCCAAAGAATGGATAATCGTGTCGTACGTTTTAGTCTGTATCTCCGGATTGCGGGTGTATACGAGGAAACGATGCTAGGCGAATGTACTGTGTCCAATTTGAGCTCAAGTTGGATGAGTTACGCATAGTAAATCGTAAATTGAATCACGTCTCACGTTCATATATTCATGCGTAGTGCACTAAATTGCATTATTACATTAGTGAAAACATGTAATGAAAAAGTAAACTTAACACAGAATACCACTCATTATGAACATTCAAGCCCTGCACATGCAATAAAAATTATTCTATATTGGTTTGCTTCCCTCATAAGCTTGCCAGGCATATATGCATGTTTAGATCAAGCTAACTCCTCTGGCTAAGGTATCCTCCCACATAGCTAATGGCCCTATCACACCAGCCAGCGTATGCCGGACGTATCAAAAATTTGGTGAATACGCTGGCGAATAAGTTATGGGTAAGCTTTGTATAAGTTAAGAGCATGCTGAAGCACGCTGGTATACGTCGTAGTACGTCGAGGTAATCGAAAATTTTTGAGCATGCTCAAAATTTTCCGACGTATGCCAGCGTATGCCCATACGACCCGCATACGCGGGCCATAAGTTGTAGGTAAGTTATGCGATCGTTGACACACGTTACTTGTAAGTTACTCATAAGTCGAAATACGTCGAGATAATGTCTAGCGTACCCAAAACTTATTTCTAACCTATGAGTAACGTCCTTTGAACCTGTGTGTAACTTATCTCCAACGCATATTGACGTATGTAGACGTATTTGACATGTTCCGGACGACCACAGAACTTACTGAACGTGTTTCTAACTTACAGCTACCGTATAATGGCGTATTGGCAGCATTTAGGGGAATTGGTATATAAAAATGGTATTAGCATGTTGATACCGTGACGGTGATGTTGATACTGCGATGTCTAGTGCGGTTATGATTTGAATCGTCGAGCGGCAGCCTTTTTATAGGCTACGACACGTGATCGTCGGCGATACGCTGCCGCGCTAGACTATCGTTGGGTATAAGTTGTGAACGCCGGCAACACACTATAAGCATTCCTTGATATAAGTTATCTATAAGTTATCGAAACGTTCTATATACGTTACTAATACGTTAAGTATACGTCCAACTCGTTATGAATACGCTATGTATATGCCCAAAATTTAAAAAAACATCGATAGTTCAGCGTATGCCAGCGTTTTAGAGAAATTTTGATACGTCCGGCATACGCTGGCTAAATCGTCAAGGTGTGACAGGGCCATTATATGCCTTGCATCATTAGATCTATTGTATTTTTTTAGGAGATGGGCAAGCACACAGTTTTCAGATACCTCTTCCAGCTGACTATAAGCCTCCTGTACAAGCAACAGTACCATTAGGGAACACGTCACCAACGACAATCACCAGTCCCGGTTAGTGGGGTGAAGGGAGAGAGGGAGAACAAATGCCAAAAGGCAAGCATGCGGGCACGCGAGGAGGAAGGGTGGGAGGGAGGAAAGGAGAAAGTGAGATAATATGTGACCCGTTATAGCCAAATGAGTCGGATGTCGCACATATAGATTTTACGCTATGTGTGGTTTTTATTATATAGGCATGAAATTTTTGTTTTTGTGTGATTTTAACTAAAATTGATAGCTTAGAATGTTTTCTATCAGAAAAATCTGGGTGAAATATACATATATTTGATACAAAATAGTAAAATTATATATTTTAAAGAATAAATATATGTATTTATATATTATATATATATTTTTTAATATATATTTTATCTTTATTTTTCTCTTTTATATTATAATTGAAGTCGTCATGGCTTTAAAACAGCCAACCTTGCCTTCTGCGGCAAGTAAATGTGTATATACCTGACGCATTCTTAACTACACAGATTAGTACTATTCTACGTATTTACGTACGAATGGGGGCATTGTACGATGCAGTTTAGAAACTCGTAAGCCAGGTGGTGGTGGTGGGGAGTTATAGGTAGGAAAAGTGTTTTAGTATTTTGCTAACACACTCGTGTATTATAAAACATGCAGTTTGAAAACTATAGTTTCCAGTTTACTTAAGCTAGCCGCACACTATCCGACCCGAGCGCGATTTGAAGGCTTACGATTGGATCGTGATGTTCTAGTTTGGCTCGGGAGGCTTAAGATTGGCTCGGGAGGCTTAAGATTGGCTCGGGAGGTCATTTTGGCCCAATTCGAATTTTGAATCGGGAGCAGATCGGGTCGGATAGTGTGCGAGGGCTTACGACGCTACTCGGATAGTGTGCGTGGCCATCCGACCCGATCGACGAGCGCTGAAGAAAATTGACCAATCACAGAGCTGCGCCATGGGAACCGCATTCGAATGGAATGGCATTCGAACCTGGGAAACACTCCCGACGCTTAGTACACGCTAAATCCGCTTGGAACGCCACGAGAGTGCCATGGTTTGCGTCAACTTTGAGTCGGACAGTGTGCGGTGGCCTCCCGATCAATCGGGATCGGGTCGTATAGTGTGCGGGGGCTTAGTGCTGTGCACAGTGCAAAATCGGATAGTGTGCGGCTAGCATTAAGAAAATTGAAAATAGATGCCGACACAAAATTGCTTCACTCACCCGTAATACGTATTGCAGTGTCGTTCATCCATTGCGCTCTTGCTTGCTTGCTCGCCAGCGGTAGGCCCCTTATCCAGCTGATATCTCGGGTGCTGTATCAGCTGCTGTGATCTGTGACATGTTGTACTAATGCGTCGCAGTCAACCGTGGTATGCGTGTATGTGTGTCGTCTGGCAAGTGATCAATTTTCTGAATGTCACCGCATAAAACTGCATTGTTCCGTGTGTTATCCGGCAATCGGCCGAATGGCTGAATCTCACTACCAAAACCTGCATTCCTCCGCCTTCTCCTCCTTGCGTTGTCGTGATCGTATTCTGCTGTTTTTCGCTTCGTCGTGATCGTATTCTGCTGTTCTTCCCGTCGTCGATAGCCAGGTCGTACAAGATAAGTTCCGGCTTATATGTGCCTTAGCGGCAACATCATTGTTCGTAGGCACTTCCATACGCACTGGTCGTATGGCGAAAACGCCAACACTTCCTTCCTACGGCACAATAGTCCAATAGTCATAGGTTTTCTGTCTTCTTTCTTCCTCTTTAAGTCTTCTTCTTCATCGTTACAGCTGTCTTCACTGTTTTCTCTCAACTTTCGTGCATCGTATAGTGGTTAGTACCTTGCGTTGTGGCCGCAATAACCCAGGTTCGAATCCTGATCACGGCACCAAATTGTAGAGTGGAATATATGGTTCGTAGACAGTAGAACGTAACAGTTGTATAAACGGTGACAATTACAGTTTTATTACTAACACGGAAAGAAACAGTGTACACGTACCGATCAGAGGTTTCCTTCGTCTGTCTCGTTTCTCCCAAAACCCATCCTTTTTAAACCGTAAGCGCGTCCGCCGCGACCCGATTAGACTTCCTAATTTATGGCGCGACTAGTGGATATAACGACTGGCCGGCGACTCTGTTTGAGAGGCACCAGGCACCGAGCCTGCTTCATGATGGCCGTATAACAAAAGGCGTTGCATACTTGTTGAAGTTAATGTGTTTGTAAGATTTTGAAATGCGTTCTGTCCTGCTGAATTATGTGTGCTCTTAAAGTATGTATTTAATGTCTTCTGTGTCCTTCGCCGCTGTCTCTGCATTTACCTGATTAATTGCCTGGCTAAAGCGCCGTACGTACTACATTGGTCACACTTTAGATTTTCTCTAATTTCTTCTGATTTGTCAAGGGTTAATTAAGTAACTTCAAATATCCATAACTTTTTTGTTTTATCCTATTCTCAAAATTTTGGGACGAATATGAAGATAAAAAAAGCAGAGCATCACGTATGATTATCTGGAATTTGAAAAATTGTTTCAAGTGACTCATTTCTCTATAACCGGTCACATATGACCCAAGTATACAGGGAGAAAGCTAAAAAAGCTAATAAAATGTTTTCTTCCAATAGCTGCTAGGACGTACAGGCTATCAACATCCCAGTCACAGGATGGTGAACTTTCTGATCATGAACCAAGTGTTGACTTTGTTCCACTCATCCCCCTTCCAGCTGAGGTCAGTTTCTTATTTCAATGTGTCACTTTTCTTGAGCTCAGTTTGCTTCTTGTCGAGTTAAGTTAGTGTGAGTTTCCATATTTCTGCATGCAAGCTGTTCTCATAGTAGTTGTAGTTTTGCACTACAAACACTGGCTTACCCCACCACTGATGATGTATAATTGGCTGTGACGTAATACTACTTTCTAATGTGCTCAAAACAATTACATTTTTAATAAACCTTAATATTTCGGATCGGATGGATTTGGAGGCATCTAATCACTACATTCTGCAGGTCGAGGTGCTGACAGGTGAGGAAAATGAGGAGATTATGTTTTCTGAAAGAGCCAAGTTGTTCCGTTTCACGGAGAAGGAGTGGAAAGAGAGAGGAATTGGCATTGTAAAAGTTCTAAAGAGCTCGCAGAAGGGTACAGCCCGTGTGCTCATGAGGCGAGATCAGGTACTGCATGTAATTTCTGTGAATTTCCTGTCTGATTCTTTCCATGTCTGTTTATTTCATTGTTTAGAGAACATTTTGTTACATTATGTGAGATCGTAAAGTCCCGCTGCCATATTGAAACGTCATCAGGTCAAATGATAAGGGGGATAAACATTGCCTCGGCGCGCGCTGCGGAAAATACTTGAAAATCTAAGCGTTTAGCTTCTGTATCAACACATACATTGCAAAAATATCCCAAATGAGCATAGTTATTTTTAGAAATGTTTCTGTAAGCAGAAAGGCACCCGTGGATTGAAGTACGTATACGAAGTTATTGAAGATATTTATAGATCTTGCGTTAATTGGAAAAAAATGGTTAAACGGATAAAGATAGAAAAATCCAGAAAACAGGAAAATAATTAAAAAAAGGATGGGATTCGATCCACTGACCTTTCAGCCTTGAATTGCGTGCTGTACTCGCTCGGCTATTGGGTGATATTGGAATTATGAATTTGGGATGTGCTATGAATATGACGACACTGTGACGTCATTGAGCGAAGAAACAAGCTCAACCAATAGCAGCGCTCACTAGAGCCCTATGTTCTTGATTGACCTAGGAAAAAAAATCACGCCACCCTCCACTCTAAATATCATAGCCGCCGTGCTGGTGTATACACAAGAAGTTCAAACAATTAATACATGTTGTTTATACGCAGAGGCTACTGGTACAACAGCCGTATCTTAATGTCTCGAGGCTACGGGTACGGCAGTCACACTACGCATGCGCTGCAGCCGTATCTTAATGTCTCGAGGCTACGGGTACGGCAGTCACACTACGCATGCGCTGCAGCTGTATCTTAATGTCCCAAGGCTACGGGTACGGCAGTCCCACAAACAAGTACAAACAGTCACCCTATCGGCCTATCCCTAACCCAACCCTAACCCTAACCCTAACCCTAACCCTAACCCTAACCCTAGCTCCAATCACAAAAGAGTTCACAAAGCGCACCTGCTCTACATGCGCAAGTGTAGATTATTTAACTGAGTCAAACTGACGGAACAGAAACCGTATCGAAATTTTGCCAGTTTGGTGTTATAGATGTTATCAACATCAGTAACTTAGTTCTCTATACACTGGGGTGGCATGATCTATACGCTTAGCATACTTGATGCATTTTACTATTTTGTTTGGTAATTGAACAGCTGGGTATAATACTGATTTTATATATTATAATTATATATATAAATATATTTTATATATTCCCTATGTTAGGATCACATATTGTAACTAGGGGTAGGCAAGCACATAATCATTAATATACAGAAGTAAGAGTTGTAGTATCTATGTATTGTCTGAGTTGGATGTATGTATTGTATTTGTCATCCGCGAACAGTCTTGTAACACACATAGTTTTAGATGGGATATCATTTATATAGACCAAGAACAAAAGTGTACCTAGCATCGATCCTTGTGGACCACCTCATGTCACTTCAAGAATAGATGAGCGAAGGTCCCCAATTGCAGTATATAGTGTCCTGTTAGTAAGATAGCGTTTAAACATGTTCTAGAGCTGATTGATCTGTAGTGTTCAAGTTTATATAAAAGTATGTCATGCTACACAGTATCAAATGCCTTTGAAAGATCAGGAAATATCGCGCAAGTAATTTTGCTGGCAGTCACCTAGAGATTCAAGAAGAGTGTCGTGAATTTCAGAAATTGCCAAGACTGTAGAATGATTTTTTTTAAATCCAAACTGATTTGGTGAAAGTATATTTGCGCAATTTGCATAACCTTGACAGGCAGTGGAATGACAGTGAGAGAATGTTTTCCTGGCTGTTTCCCAATGCATGTCTCTGATGTTTCCAACAAAAGTCGACCTTGAGCAACATAGCAGCCATGTGGTTGCAAGTTCCCTCAAGGCTGAAGTGATTTACAACACAGGTGTTATAGAATAGTATATAATTATTTTCTTTTTCTATACATTAGTCATTACATAAAAGCACCTAATAAATATTGACATGCTGGAGATAATACAGACTGTATTACAGTGATATGGTTTATGTAAAAAATACCATATTATAACCAAAAAAATGGGAGTCTGAAACCTTTGTCCAGGGTTCTAACATATGTATCATTCTTTTAGCAATAAGCCATAGTATTTCATGGAAACGCATCCTTTCCATGAATTAATATTTGTAAGTTTCATATTAGCTGTTTTATTACGAAATGAGTTCAAAAGTGTTCCAAAGTTAAAATTATATTATAAACTATAGATATGATACATTTTAACATGTCCAGCAAAACAACTGCATGCAGCAAGCACTTGAAATAACTCGTATCTGCTTATCGATCAGCTTCCAAGTGTTGTGTGGTAACCCCTTGGGATGGACAGATATTCGCTCTCAGGAAACAGTACTTTGATGTAGCCATTATGGGGTTATACAAAAGTTACATATTAAAATTACTGGCAAAATAACAAAGCTTTTTGCTCCTTAATTGTACTCTTACAGTCTTTCTGTAAACCTGTGCTCTCTAGCAGGTGAGTAGTCTAAAAACAGCAATGTTGAATGTTCTGGATCATGGTCGGAGGTAGTGCTAGTACTATAACCTATATTACTAGAGCTTAGCTAGGTCAGAGGCCACAAACATTCCCTCTTCATCCAACCATCCACTTTTCAAAGAGTCAGGATGGGGCATATCACCATCGGGGGTCTTTAGAAGCTCCTTAATGTGCCCGTGCTTCTGTTTGGAAACTTCTTCATAGGTAGATAGACGAGGTTGTTTAAAGTTATTTGCTACGTATGCCCTGGCAGCAAGTTCTTACTTTGTCCCT
The DNA here is from genome assembly GCF_000485595.1 of Priapulus caudatus. Taxonomy (NCBI): domain Eukaryota; kingdom Metazoa; phylum Priapulida; class Priapulimorpha; order Priapulimorphida; family Priapulidae; genus Priapulus; species Priapulus caudatus. Next base: position 82,462 of record NW_014577855.1, read on the forward strand.
GTCACATGTAGCCCTGTGTTTCCTCACAAACTCCTTCAAAACCGTCACAGACCAGGATTCTACAATCTGTATATAGTGTTAATACTTCGTCACTCATATTGATTTACGTTAATCTAACGCGATACTATAATAAAACTACTGAATTTTGCGCAGAGCATCACATTTCTATATAACTAAATGCTACGAGCAGCATTTGTTTATCTCCCTTGTCATTTAACCTGATGACGTTTCAAGATGGTGGCAGGACTACGATATGGCTTTTTGTTTACATTTTGAGCTAATTTGAACAATAGCTCGAATGAGGCTGTGTAATGCCGCGGCCTCAGTCACGTGTTCATGGGGCCGTCCTCAATAGTGGCTTAAATTTATGTGCCTTGACTTAGTATGGGGAAGATGGAAGATATAGAGGCATGTTGTCAGTAGGATGGCCTTTTGTTCTGATTGCAGGTCTTAAAGGTGTGTGCTAACCATAACATTTTGCCTGGAGCATCACTTTCGGCCATGGCTGGCACTGGGAAGGCATGGGTGTGGTACGCGCAAGACTTTAGTGAGGAGCAGCCACAGAATGAGCATTTTTGCATCCGATTCAAGACTCCAGAAATTGCTCTCGAGTTCAAGCGAGTATTTGAGATTTGTGCTAAATTCACCGAGGTGAAATCTGATAAGGTATTGTACATTCTTTGTTTTAATATCCATTTTCGTTATCAGTTAAAATGCATTTGTAATTTTTTAGGGTTTCAGTGTGAACTCTACTTTTTGTTGCGCGTTTCATTTTAGTGTAAAAGGTACACACTGCTTACAATGTTTCACACATTTGTATTAGCAGTGAATTATTATGTTACAATTTGTGTGGAAGTGTATTGCTGCTACCTGATTACTGTCCTAAATAAAATACTTCAATTCCATGTATTCAAGAAACCAACGGAATCACCAAAACCATCATTACCAGAAGATGTACTACCCTCAACTGGTTTTGGGTATAAATTCAAAGCGAAGGTTGGTTCATGGAACTGTGAGGTTTGCTACATCCACAACTCAGTTGACAAGACATGTTGCATCGCTTGCATGACACCAAAGCCAGGCAGCATGCCAGTGGCGGGCAAGATAGCTGGTTCGATCATGCAAGGGACGCCCATTGTGAACCCTGCTGGTGCAATAACGACTACTGGCTTCAGCTGTGGCTCAGCAGTCAGCAGAACTGCTTCTGGAACTGTGACAAGTGGCCTCATGTTTGGCAATGTTCCTTTAGGTGTGATCAGTGCCCCAAAGCCATCTGTATTAACAACTAGTGGGTTTATGCTCAGCACACAGCAGGCATCGGAGGTTTCTGATTCAAAGAACGCCGACGTTCTTACACCTGCAACACTTCCTACAGCTGTGCAGGGCTTTTCATACCACAAAACCCAGCCAGACACAGCAAGAACAGGCTCTCCCGGTGGCACTTCACCTAGTGTCCTAGGAGAGCAGGGAGGTGGAACCAATGCTGCTAGTGATGGGGACAAGCATGAAAATGATGATACCAATAAAATCTTTGGTGGGTTCAGTTTCTCAACGCCACCAAAGATACAAGGGGAGGTCGACAGCCCCCGTGTCAAGCCGTCAGCAGAGAAGTCAAAATCGGACACTGCTCCGAAGCCTAGCCCCTTTGCAGGCTTCATGTTTCCGATGGGAAATGATACGAATGCAAACGGGGATAACGGCAGACAGGCTACCATGAATCTTCCAGCACCTGTCTTGGGTGCTGATACCACCCTCGACTTTGCGGCCCTAGCGAAGCTTGGCACTGATACGACGGATCATGGCTTTCAGAAGTCGGAGAGCTTTGCTGGATTTCCGGGTGCAGGCAACCAGCTGTTTTCCCCTACAGCTGCTGACGATCAGCATACTAGCGACTTTGAGCCAACAGGAGACTTTCACCCAGTCATGCCCCTGCCAGCTCTCGTCGAGGTGAAAACAGGTGAAGAGGATGAGTCAAAGCAGTTTGGTGTGCGCGCGAAGCTATATCGCTTTGATCTTGAGGCAAAGGAATGGAAAGAGCGTGGCATTGGCGAGCTGAAGATCCTCAAACATAAAGTGCATGGCCGTTGCAGAGTCATCATGCGTCGTGAACAAGTACATAAGCTGTGTGCAAATCACTATATCACACCAGAAATGACTTTGAATCCTGTGGATGACTCGGACACAAAGTGGTGTTGGCACTGCATAGACCATTCTGAAGACAAGGGCAAGAAGGAGTTTTATGCAGCAAAGTTTAAGACTGCACAGCACGCTCACGAATTCAATGACATTTTCTATCAGTGCCAGAATAACCTCAAGGTGGCGACAAAATCTGTAAACACTAATGAAGATGAAGGTGTGTTAGATAACGAAACAAATGATCCCTCCCAGCCGTCCTTAGCTGAACTATTCAAACCAAAACCAGGCTCTTGGACATGCACAGCTTGCTACATAAACAATTCTGCCGATTCAAAACGTTGTATCGCTTGTGAAACGCCTAGACCGGATGCAGAGGGATTGACACACCAGGCAGACAAACTGCAGCAGCCACTCACAGACCTCTTTAAACCAAAACCTGGGGCATGGATGTGTGATGTTTGTTCAGTATCTAACACGCGTGCTGCCACATGGTGTGTCGCTTGTGAAGCACCGAGAGCAGGTGGTAGTCACGAGGCAACCTCCGAGCCAGCTAGTGATGTGAGCAGTGGACATGTTGGAGTCGATGGGTTTACTTTCGATGTAGGAAATAGTGGAATGAGCCCTAGCACATCTACCCCTGGCATGCCAGTTGTGAATGTGTCAGGTGAAGGAGTGGGATTTACATTTAATAAATCCGTAGCTGCATCCGGCTTCTCATTTGTAAGGGATGTAAATAGGCCAGCTTCTACTTCGAACAGTGCACTGCCTACATTTGCTTTTGGTATGACAGAAGAAAAGAATAATGCAACCAGCTCTGAGTTCCAGTTTAATTTGTCCGACGTAAAGTTCACAATTGGTGCTGGGGACGCAAGTAAAGACAGCTTGGATACAGATAAGCCGGGTCATGTTACCTACCAAGCATTGAATGCCCAAACCATCAGCTCCACTTCACAGAAAGACTCAGTTCAGGTGTCTAACGAGAGCTCCACAGTCTTCGGAACTACGAACGTCTCACTTAGTGCACCTGAGTTCAAGTTCAGTGGCGTACAGTCGCCAAGCGTGCCTGCCTCTAATCCTGAAAGTCCAGGCAGTCCGATCAAGTCACCGGGACGGGATGACAGTGAGCTTTACCATAGTGAGAATGAGAGTGACCACATTCACTTTGAACCGCTTATCCCACTGCCCGATAAGGTCGAGGTCGTGACCGGGGAGGAGGAGGAGAAGTTACTGTTTTCGCATCGGGCCAAGCTTTTTCGTCATGTGGACGGTGAGTGGAAGGAACGTGGTATCGGCGACATCAAGTTGTTGCTGCATCAGCAACTCCACACAGTGCGTGTGCTGATGCGACGCGAACGCATACTGACTATTGCGTGCAACCACTACGTGAAGGCTGACATGGCACTTTTGGAGCATGATGAACGCTCATGGATGTGGTGTGCGATTGACCATGCCGACAACGTACCTCGGGCAGAGAAGTTTGCTGTTCGCTTCAAGTCGCCGCAGATAGCAATGGCCTTCAGTGAGTCCTTTGAGGATGCCAAACAGCACATAGCAGGTGAGGGCGGGAAACTGGAGATAGGGAGCAGAGCACTGATGACGGAACACAATAAAGGTGGTGAGTTAATCACCAAAGACACCAGTGCAAGCCCAGACATTCCTGTTAAAGGCCTGAGTTCGAGCAGTCTGTCTTCATTTTCGTTCAATTTAGCACAGACAAAAGAGGTTGGTGTTGCATCAGACCCCTTATCATTTGGAAACAAGTTTGCAACACTGCCTAGCAAAACTGGCCCATCGTTCGCTAGATCCAGCTTCGGGCAGAGCATAACATCTACTCAGTTACCGTCCGGTGGCACCAGCATGGAAGAAAGTGTTTCCACCACTCGGTCACTATTTGGACATCCAGATTTCACTCACGACCAAGCACCCGCCTCACTGTCAGCGTTTGGAGGGTTTGGTGTTGGAAAGCCAAGCTCTTTCCCTGGATTCACATTTGGAGCAGCAGAAAAGAGTTTCTTTTCTGATGAAGGTGCGATATACTAATATTTATGAAGTCTCGTTGCAACTGCTCTCACAATTCGGATGCTCAGTTTAAAGTTCATTACATTTTATATGATATTGAGTTCCACTTTCATTTTCAGTTCACAAACTATTATTTTTTATAATGTGTATGTGCGTGATTATGTGTCTGTGCGTTTGAAGTGTACATAGGCAGTTCCAGGATAAAGTAGACATGAGCTAAAATTTCAGTCAAGTAAAAGTTGCTTTTGCATAATGATATGTAATTTTATTTTCTTGGGTGAAATGTTCTTCATGCCAAGCAAGCCATGTTTGAGCGACATTGTAATGACAAACATTTAATAGTGGTTAAAGGAACCGGGTCTGGCATTTGCAGGTACTGTTAGTGCATGTGATTTTAATCAGAGCATAGTGAGGAAATGTGGCATGCATGCTAACACAATTGACCCATGTGTTAGCTGTATGTTGCCAAAAAGCCAGCTGCCAGCTTGCACGCAGCAGCCCTGCCAATCAACCTTAGGTGTGCCAAAAAAACATGCCAGTCGTCTCTACTGTTGAAATGGAAAAACATGGGTATATTTGTCGTAGCTCTTTTACTGACTGCAAACCAATAATCTGTAGTATTCATGAACGTTTAATGTCACTATCTTGACTTAAAAACACAAAATAAGAAAATACGATGTACACAAAGCATTGATTTCAAATAGATTACGTAGAAAAGTGATTCATCAATGTAACATTTATTAATTATTAATGTATTATTTATTGATACAAAATTGTGTTGTATTAAGAAATGTGAGAGTACTCAAACTAATTATTATAATGTTCTTACTACTTGTCTATGCTAACATTAAAATAATCCACCGGTCCCTGATCCAGTGAGATCAGGTTTATATACTTCTTTCAACATATTTTACAGCTGAAACTCTTAGCTGATTTTACATATGTTGCAGCAATCATTCCTCGTGGTTGGGGTTGTATTTACCAAGACTTCGAAATTGCCCATTTGGCCTAACATCCTATTAATCAGCATAACAGTTCTGTCTTGACACCACTATATATTCTACAAGAAGAAGGGTTATAGTCAGGGGTGTTAGGGATATTTTGGTTCACATTCTTCCAAAAGCACCAAATTTGGCCCAGATGTTGCCCATACCATACTTTTTCGATTTCTGGCGGGCGCCGGAATGGGCGCCCCCCGGGGCCGCCATATTGGCAATTTCCAATATGGCCACCACCCGGGTTGGGGGGGCAATCTAGTTAAACATCCAAAAGATCTATAATCATAAATAATACCACTTTTTAGGGGTTTTCAAGGTCTGGGAATCTGATTCTGATCTTACTTCAGTGATTTGAGGTCAAGGTCACCCCTCAAGGTCACCCTAAAGGTCATTTTTGGGTCAAATATGTCATTTTTAGTGTTTTTTTGTCAATATATACAAACAGCACCTCATTTTATCGGTTTCCGGGGTTGAGTAACCCGAATCTGACCTTATTTGAACGATTTGAGGCAATATTGCATGTCAGGGTCACGATAGAGGTCACTTGACCGAGAGGTGAATCGTACGTCAATTATAGGTAAAAAACATTAAACACTAAGAATTAGACATAATACCACTTTTTAGGGATTTGTGGCCTCTGAGAATCCGATTCTGATCTTATTTTGGCGATTTGAGGACATAGTGACCACATTTTGGGGTCAAAGGTCAAAGCTCAGCAGTGTACTACTAAAAAATAAACAAAGATTATTCAGGAATCAATTTTTATTAAAGTAATTTAGACTAAAGTATTACTACTGGTCATCTTCGCTATTAACGCACCCACCTTCGCATTTGCAATGGGCTGTACATCGGACACCGGCGCGGTTGCATTTGCACCTTCCTGTGCATGCCTTGAGGCAGCCGCAGTGCAAGAGAATGGCACATGCCACTGAAGCGTCGCTGAGAGTGGTCCATAGTGGTTGCCATGTACTGGTGCCATCTTTGTGCCATCCCCACTCACTGAAGTCAGGAATTTCTTGCTGGACCGAGGTGGTCTGACTCCAGTAGAAATGTGCCTGTAGTAACGCTCGCTTCACATGCTGGAACAGTGCTGCTTGGGTAGGTGGAATATTTTCCAGTGATCTGCTTCCAGTGGTGAAGAGGCGATGCCTGGCCTCATTGACACCAGCTGCGCCACACCCCTTGCTGTACATGAGTACCACGAAGCGTTCGATCTGCTGCATATGTACAGACACCAGACTGAAGAGGTCAGGGTCGCGTGTGAGAGCCACTAGTGTGTCGGTGAGGTCCGGCATGCTTTTCCAGGCTGCCCAGGCGGTCTTCTTGCCACATCCAAGAAACTGTGAAGTCGTGTCACATCCTGTTAGGCTGTGGAAGAGGGGTAGTGCCAAGGACTTTGAAGGACCGAGATTGGAGCCGATGGTATGGACTGGAATATCACGGTACTTTTTACCAGTACCGAACCCCACCCAGAGCTCTGATAGGCCGAGGGTCTCGAAAAACCGGATTGCCAAAACCACGACATCGCTGTCCACCGTGCGAACATAGGCTGTTGTATGCCCCTGCTCTGCGACATGTGCCAGATGCAGTAAGATCCTTGTGTCCGCCTCGGAATCCGAATGGTTGCA